>NC_068982.1:179665738-179669087 GCF_001194135.2 Octopus bimaculoides | reverse complement strand
ATATAGCTGATGAAGGGGATGTTTCTATGTGGCTTGCTTGTTTGTTGCACCTTGTTTACCATTTTTGTCCTTGTTCTTTTGCCACGTCATGTACCCAGTTATGTATCTATATGTACATGTGGATGAACGTATATACATACATGTACATATATATGCATATACTCATATATTGTTTATATATATATATTATAGATAATGTACACACACACACACACACACACACACACACACACACATATATATGCAGTGGTTGTTTCAACTTTGATTTTCATCTTTGAGACGGCATAACATTTCGGCGGTTCATATCTACTGTAATGTAATTCTTTATCTACCTCTACACTATTGTCGTATTTAAAGAGTCCATCTTTCAGATTTTCCATTCTTCTCAACATTTCTCCAGTACATTTCTCCAGTTCCTTTTTATTTATGTTTTTCTTTCTATGCTGTTCTGGATTGATGTTTTCTTGTTCAATATTTTGCAGTTCTTGACTTTCACTTTGCTTATGTTTGTTTGTTTCACTTGTTTTACCTCAATCTTCCATGTTTACGTTCACAGTAATTTTAACGTTCTTTTTTTTTTTTTATATATATTCTTTTTCATTTGATTTTTGTCCATCATTTATGTTTCGTTATATTATCTCTCCCTACATTATTCAATTTCTGTGTCTGATATCTTTTTCGTCTTATATTTTCTTAAATTAGCTTGTCCTTTGGGATTCGAAGTTACTTTAAGATTAGGGTGAGCATACTTCTTTAAATATGTATAATAGGAAAGGATCTCAGTTTACTCTGTCACGCACGCGCACACATATATACACCATATGCATTTTATGCATGGGAATAAGAATTATTGCCAGTGCACTTTGTTAAATCATTTATAGAAAACATTGGTTTCAACTTTTGGCAGAAGCAAGTCCGGCGGAGCGGGTAAGTCGATTACATCGACTCAGTGCTCAACTTTTACTTATTTTATCAACCCCGAAAAGATGAAAAGCTAAGTCGACCGCAGTGAAAATATCGCTAAGCATTTTACCCGGCATGCTAATGATGTTGCCAGCTCATCGCCTTGTGTTTAGAAAATTTTAAGAATTAAAGTAGTTGAAATCGTGTGGTATAAAAACAAAAGCAATAACGAAAACAAGAAATATCGCAGCAAAGATGCATGATAGTGATGTCCGACGTGGCATGCAGACCATCATATAATTTGTTTTATTCATCTCTTCTATTTTATTTTGACATGCGCAGTGCGTGTTTATACGTCTCTGTCCGGTTCCTACACAAAACTGTTTACATATCACAACCATCTCATGAACCTGCGTTTGTGAGGAGGGCTTCGTGCTCCGATGGTCCTTGAAAAGATTAAAATACGCGGCTACGTCACTGGCATTGTTCGTTAGTTGTAGGTTTATATATACTTCAAGGGAAATTGCGTATACAAATTTTAAAGCGAACTTGTACTTAATAAAAGATTTGCAAAACGCAAACATTTTGAAACACTAAAAAAAAAAAAAAACGAAAAATATTTACAAAAACTTATTCATGGAATTAAGATATATTTTGAAACAACCCCCAGCTCCACACACACACAAAACAAAAACAAAAAAAAAACGAGACAAATCACTATCCAGAAGCCTTTTTCGGGACATCGGAACGAATACCGGAAAACCAAGACACCCTGCTTAAGATCAGAGCTATTCTCATGTCTTCGCTGTCAGTGTTGACCGAAACTAAACCACTACACTTAATGATTGCTTGTCACATATTTGAACTGTATAACTTCATATTTAGTGTAAGTGATTATTTTTTATCGACATGAAACTCTGCTTCCTATTATATTCTTTCTCCATACATTACTACTGTTATGCAGTCACTGAAGTTCCATTGATTTTATACTCTCACTTTACATCTCCAAAAGTTTTATGAATTAGTTCCAGGAGAAAGTGTCATTTGTCTCGAGCTTTGCTGATCTTGTCTTACAAATGGGTGAGTAGAAAATCACCGATGGAGTACCTGAAGGAGGTGAAATGAAGTGTTTAATACGAGATTTAATGAAATACAGTTACAGTTACCGAGAATGATGTTTGAATTGAGTAGTTTTTTTTTTTTGTGGAAAGGGATAGTTAACGTAGGAGTTCGTTATTCATGATTGTTGCAGCTGTTGGTGGACAAGGAGAGTATAGAGAGTATTAGTGGAGGCTTGTAGATTAGGAACCACTGACATTTCTGTCACTAAAAAGTCTCGGAGAAATCTTGAAGAGTATTATTTCCTGTTCAAGTCCAGAAAATCAGCCTTACATAAACGTGTGATTGCCATGAGCAGTTAGAGTGCAAGACTATGTGCTTGTGAAGGAGTGCGAACGTTTAGTTGTGTCGTTCATAATGTGTAATACTCTTTGTTTCCTTGTCAAATGATTGTGTTACGATGTTGATGAATGGAACAAGTATCGGTGTATATCGTTGTTGTCGTTATTGTTAACTCAGACATCACATTGTCTTCTCTGGTACACAATGACAATATATTTACTTGAAATACAAACGTGAAAAATTCCAAAGAACTGCACCTTTCATCTATAAAGATCTCGAAGCTACCTCTCGGTGGAACAGCTTCTAAACTGAAGAATTTCATACATTAAACTTAGCTTCTGTGAATATTCCCGAAATGCCATTTCCTTAACATTGTCAAAATGTTATCATTCAATTTCTTTGTCTCGTTGGACACAATAAATTCTTCAGTGTTTGGCCATGACTGGCATTCTACACGCACACACACACACACACTTGCATGCATACACTGACACAGAAATATAATAGCTATAGTAGCTATATATGTACCATATAGTAATGTTAGTTGTAGCAGTTGTTGTTAGTTGCTGCTGCTCGTGGTAGAAATAACTGGTGATTAAGTATTAACAAGACACACAATGACATATCTCTATAAATCAACACAGTTCGTTAATAGACACCACAAAAGTAACGTGTTAAGACGGCCCCATACGAACTCTCATCGAACTCTGAAACACAAACGGCGATACTGTCGTTCTTTCTTAATCGATGTAATAGTTATTGATTAGAAAGCAAAAAGACAATATAATGAAATGTGCCATGAAAGATTAATCACTCATTTTTACAGGGGCGTCATATGAAAGTGGAGAAATCGGTCAGATCGCGATATTAAACTTTATCGTTTCATATAAATATGTGTCACATAAGGTAGATTTGATATACAACACACACACACACACACACACACACACGCACGTAGGCACACACACACACCATGCAGTTATTGGCTATTATTTAAATATCAGGTATACATATTTATGCGTAACCCCTTTTACCAATCTATCTA
>NC_068982.1:179663681-179665136 GCF_001194135.2 Octopus bimaculoides | reverse complement strand
TATATATATATATAGTGTAGGTATCAGTTAGAGGAGTTTATTATCTCTAAGGGATAATTAAATCTAAAGTCGCTCCTGGTTATTACCTAGTACATTAGTTCACTCGCTGCATCGAATCGACGTTGCCTGAAGAGGTGCACAGTGTACCACGCGTCAAGTGCTGAAGTGATCGCAGAGAAACGTGAAATGAAATGCTTTGCATGCATAAGAACACAACGCATCACCTGGCCGAGGAATTGAAACCACAGTCGCGCGATCGTGCGTGCAAATAGCCTAACCACTAGGCTTGCACCCAATACAAGTACGAGGCCAGTAATTTTAGGGAAGGGGTCGAGTCGATGTTCGTGCCTATGTAGTCACCGCCAGACAGACATCTCTCGGCACTCATACCTTTTGACTTAGCGGAGCATCCAGTTTATAACAGCTGGGTGAAGAGAGGGCTGTGCAATTACCCGAAAGGTAGTCATTACAACCAAATAGACTGGAGCAATGTTTAATGAAGTGCTTTGCTCAAGGTCACAACACACCACCCGATCCAAGAACTGAACTCATGGCTTTATGATCATGAGCAGATCACCCTTACTACTCGGCTTTTTGGCTTCACACCTGAGCGCGCGCACGCACACGCATCATTCATAAAAAATACTCCAATGTGCAAACATTAACTGCATGTTTACCTCTGATGCGGAAGCTGCATACCAAGGGGTAATCTCGTCAAGAATTTATACCACTTCGGTTTAATATTCAAAATCTAATTTCATATTGAGCACATTTCTTCCCATCGTTTGCAAAGTCAAATATTGATCAATTTCATCTAACCATAAACACACATGCACATGCACGCTTGCGAACGCATAAACACGCGCACCCACATACATATATGTCTATACATCAGAGCTGTCACCGTCCAAGCGAGTATGACATAGTGCCAAACATACACATTTACTCACATTCCCAGCCTTTGGCTCAGCTGAGTAGACCGCCGCGCTGCTCGGTTCAAGAATTGAACCAACAGCCTCATATGACCATAAGACAAAACCCTAACCATTAAGTCACCCCCACGCACACACACACTTACACACACACATACATTCACACGCTTTAAATGTGTGTCTTTTATCTTTTATTTGCTTCGGGCGTTAGATAATGCGGCCATGCTGGGGCACACCTTTCAAGAATTTTAGTCGAATGAATCGACTCAAGTAGTTATGTTTTTTTAAATACCTGATGCTTATTCTATCGGTTTACTTTGTCGAACCGCTAAGTTATAGGGACGTAAACACTGATACCAGTTGTCGAGCGGTAGTGGAGGACAAACACACACATGTGCACACATGCAATGGGCTTCTTTTACTCACAACCTGGAATTATGTGGTTGGGAGGGAAACTTCGTGCCACGTAGTCACTCGTATTATATATATATATATATATATATATATATATATATATATATAT
>NC_068982.1:179660416-179663671 GCF_001194135.2 Octopus bimaculoides | reverse complement strand
ATATATATATATATATATATATATATATATATATACGAGTGGAGCGGCCATGCTTATACTGTAAAGCCAGGAAGAAAAGTGGCGCAATCAGGCTCAAACTTCGATCACGCGACCACAATAATACCAACTATAAGCAGGCATGCACAAAATGCAGAGCGATAATAATAAAGATATGTTATGGCATAAGTGTAGATAACTTTCGACTTCGCCTCGTATATATGTATATATACAGATATATATGTATGTATGTATAATACTTTTGTAACTGTATTATATGGTCAAGAAGTTCATGTAACCATATTTAATAATCTACATTAGTGATCATTGTTTGCTATTCATTGTCTCTGTACATTCACAAACTTTGTATGACTTCACTTTATTGCTAAGATAATACATCACAAAATGATAATTTATAATAATAGCTTTGTGATACAAATCGTAGATACCTTAATACACAATTGATTAAGAAGACAAAAACAAAACCTGGACAAACATTAATTCCTAAATTCTGAGTTGAATCAATTAGTCAGACATTAAAAAAAAAATAAATAAATAAATGGAAATGAATGCAACGTGCTTATGATTCAGCTGCCTTCCAGAATATTCTTAGAATAAAACAAAGAAAAAGACAAATGAAACAAATAAGCTATTGAACCAACAACAGAAAAGAAATAAAGAAATACGAAAGCGAGCTGTCCATTGATTCTTGACGTTCTGTCTAAGACTTGATTCCATTTTCTTATTATTTTCCATCAAGATATAAGATATAAAGAAGGTAGACAAAGTTCTACGCGGCAGTAGCGTATATTTATTAAGTTTTATCCACGTATCTTTCGTAAGATATCGTATAACTTGCTTAATATTTTAGTTGTGTATCTCCTAAAAGGTTGTGTATAAATTCATAACGTAATTTTTGTCTAATCCATCGTATATTTTGGTGAAAATGTTTTACAAGTTATTTTCTTTTTCCGTGTATCTCCCACGTAAAACACTGCTTAATATATAATATATTTTGTCTAGATATTGCACATCCTACAATAGAACTCAACTCAATAAATATTCCATAAAGGATTTTAGTAATTTTTCTATCTTTAAAGTAATAAATGTGAAGCTCTTGTAAAGAATAAATCACCTATATGAAAATGGCTGACGTTTTTCCATTTTTGTGCTTTAGCATGGCTTTTAATATTTCTTATTAGTATTATCTGCACTTTTTATGTTTGGTTCATATATACATACATACATTATATATATGTATATGTATATTTACATACACACACACATACATACATACGTACATACATATATCTATATGTGTGCACACACACACACATATAAATTTATATATGTGTGTGCATGTATTTATGTGTATATACATATATATGTATACATATGTGTGCTTATATACGCCCATATATATATTTATATGTATAGGTTTCGTAGAACTCGGTATATGAGAATATTTTAAAATTTTTAGTCAGCAGAATGCATCAAAAGTGACTCAAGGACGGCGAATTCGTCTAATGCAGTCATCAAACTGATTTAAAGCCTGAGGGTTCGTTCTGCGTATAATTAACATTAAAGAGTTATGTGCTAATGAGAAATTTTTTCAAATGTTCCCATTAAACAGAGGGCAAGCTTAATAGAAAACGAAATACAGACAAATACGTACACAGGCGCAGATACAGCTATGGTATTATGAAGTCTGGTTTGAAATTATGTGGTTTCGGTTATACGGCATCATGGACAAATGTTTTTTAGCATACACCAGGGACGACTGATGTCGTGTGAGTGAATTTGATGAAAGGAAACTGTGTAGAAGCCCATCATATATGTATACGTGTGTGCGTGTGTTATGCGTACGTGCGCAGTCGTTTTCGTCGTTCACTTATATATGTTGCCACTGTCACATCTAACATTACCGAAGTGGCATTGATTACACAGAAATGACTGTTAACCAATTTAAGAACGTATTCCAACAACATATTTATACATTCAGAAACCTGTAGGTAAACAAAACAAAAAAACTTTTCTTTTCTTAAAAATATAACACTATACACCTCATCCCTGATATAGAGTATCAAGTTACCTATAAAATAAAAACTTCCTGTATTATTTGTATTGAGAAAATATTTTCAGTCATGAAACACAAATCCAAAACGTTGAGTAAGCTCACAGAATTAATCTCTTTATATCCTCACATGCACGGGTATCTCCTTAAATACCATTATGACATTCAAACAGAGGTGTCAGGAGATTCAAATAGAACAAAACGCTTTCATTCACTTTTCAAATAATAATTAGCAACATAACTAATAACAACTTCAGAGCAATCATCAGAAAAATTGTGTCCAAAATACATGAACGTGCAGTAATTCTCTCACAATAGCTCAGTATCAAAAACCCACAAGGGAACATTTTTTTTTCATTTCCTTTCTTTTTAGTAAACCCTCATAATCACCACCACCACCACCACACTATTTCTATTGTGACACAAATATACACACGCATACGTCTTTACAAACACACACCTTCAGATATACGAGGGTGTGCTGAAAAGTTCCTGGCTTTGAGTGAAAGAAAATACAGAAGGATCAGTTAATCATGATTTTATTCAATATATTCCCCGCTCAAATTCACACCCTTAATTGCAGCGGCCCTTTAGTTTTTCTAAGCCCTGTGAAAGAACTCGGAAGCTTGGACCTACAACCAAGCCTTTCGTGACACCCTTATACTCAGGAACTTTTCAGCACCCACTCGTATATACGTCTCAGATGGCCCCAAGAACTGCACTAACGTAATGTATACGTTTTTATAAGCACACGCACACGCACTTGAACTTTAAACACTTCGAACAATCAGAGACATGCATCCGCATTCACGAAGCACAATGACAGAGAAAACCGCGAACGCAAGTTTCAAATATATCCCCATCTTAATACAACTATTAACCTCTTTTCAGAATCAACATATCACATGCAGATAGAACAAAAGATAGTACCTTAGATTACCTGACGGGGTATGTTATGGCGAACGGAATACATCCATGTTTCGAAGCTCGTCGAAACGCCGGTGTTAAAACGTGGGTAACTGATGAAGTAGAATGTTCTCTATGTGGCTTGTGTGTTTTCTCGTCTACGTTTTGTTTGCAATGTCCTGTACCCAGATATGCACCTATACATACAGGTGGATGTCGGTATGCACATACCTGTACGTATATATGCATATACTCATTTACTATTTGTTTATATATAT
>NC_068982.1:179656104-179659103 GCF_001194135.2 Octopus bimaculoides | reverse complement strand
ATATATATATATATACACACACACATATGTCATTATATGCATATATATATAAATGTAGCTGAAATGATGAGATACTTAGAAATAAAGTGAGGCTATTTATTGAAATATATACATAAACTATCGCCGGACACAGTTTCTAGCAGTCAGACGTTCAAAGAAGAGAGTCTATGAGAATGTTTATACAAAGCGTGGCAATAATCACATTCATACGTCTCACTTTGTAGTCTTCTGACGAAAGCATCACATGTTTATACACTTTTGTGAATGTCTGGCTGTTAGAAACAGGATTGTGTTCAGAGAAAGAATATTATATATGTATTTCTTTATGTAGCTAGGCTTTATTTTCAAGTGTCTCTTCGTATTAACTGCACTTATATATCATTTGATACACACATACACACACGTTTGGTTTTACAAACAGGAGAAAGAGAATTTAATACGCAAAGCTGTGTACATGTAATCTTTTATTAGTTAAGAATATTGGAGGAGTTTGATAAGTGCTTTAGAACGAAACTCTATACGCTCTTGAACAACGTCTGTGTTTGTTTAATGATGACGATGATGATTATGATGATGATGATGATGATGATTATGATGATGATGATGATGATGATGATTATGATGATGATGACGATGATGATTATGATGATGATGACGACGATAATAGTTACACACACATATGTTGATGTACATGTATTTATGTATGTATGTATGTATGTATGTATGTATGAATATGTCAGTCTTAATACTTATATCTTTAGTAATGAAGAGGGGCTGAATTAGGTCGGGTTCCTGGAAATCCAGCGATTTACCTGTACTTGGTACCATTCACTCGGTTATGTTTTTTTTTTCCCCCTTTCCTTTCCGTCTGCTGGAAAAGTAGCTCAGATGTCTTTCCTCTAACGAAAGAGGAAATTCTTCAATGTTTAATACAAAGCATAGTATATCGGTTCAAATACATTTCAAGATATTCATCTGATACTGTACCTGGGCAAAGTGTTTATATTCTTTTTTAATCATCATCTATACACACGTTTCATATTTATAAATTATCATCAGTACAGAGGATGGATAATTATATTTATGCAATTAATAAACTGAAGTTAGAGTTCTTCAAATTTGTACATTATGTATTAGTATAAAGTAAAGGTAACGACCCTCTTTCGGTCATGAATGACCAGGGGATTGCACCTAGAAAGTTACCCTCCGAGGCACAAGTCCGGGTTTGCAGAAGACCAGCAGTCGCCCATGCATACCAGCCTCCCCTCTCCACGCCACCGATGTTATCCAAGAGAAAGGCAAATGCTGATACAGCTTGGCACCAGTGATGTTGCAACACAAAGCCCAGTCCAGGAATCGAACTCTCTAATCACTGAGCCATGCACCTTCATTAATGGTATTAATTCATATATCCACATATTTACACATTTACAAAAATTAGATCTTACATTTTCATTTTCTATTTCTTTACTTTTTTTCTTTCTCAGTTTATCTTTCTCGATTCACTGGAACACTGTCACCTTAAATACAAACATATGATTCAATGGAACACTGGAACACTGTCACCTTAAATATATACATCAGAACACAATAATAATAGAAATACGCCTTTGGAACAAGAACAAGCAACATTCCTCAAAGTTTAGCCTCCTCTAAAAATTTCAAATATGACACAAGATAGTGCTGTACAAATAGAAGAGAAACACGTGTGTCTCCTTCTCCCCATACATACACACACCTTAACAATAACTTTCAAATACAATGTTTAGTATTGAATGATATTCATCCCTTTACCTTTGTAGACACATCTAAAGTCAACCCATACTTATACGAACTGCAAACGTTTTGTCTACCCCAAAGTTGTAGACAGCCCAGTGAAACTCAGAGTAAATGGTTAGCTTTCGCTATTAAAAACATACTAGCTGACACAGTGCCGTCAAAAATGACGGTTAATTGTAGTATTTTATATATGAATAAGGACAAAAGATAGAATATGGATGGTACTTCAAATTTATGCACTTCTCAACGTTATCTCGTGGTTGTATCTCGTTTGTTACTGAAAGAACGCTAGTTCACACTTATAAACGTTCACATACTTTCCCTAGTACACGCACACTCATACACACATATACTCACACAGTGTTGAAACAGTTTGATTTTGATTTTTAATGTTCACCATCCCACTTCCATTGCACACACACACACACATAAACACACAAACACACACACACACATATACATACACGCACACAAACATTCACATACCTCCCTTTTATATACACACATATACTCACACAGAGTCGAAACGCTGTTTGATTTTTTTCACCGTAGAATTTCAATTATCCCACTACCAGTTTGCCATCACCCCTTCCTTCCTTCCTTCCTTCCTTCCTCATCTATCACCCCTTCCCTTCTCATTCATATGTTGTGACGGAAAAAAACACAGGAGTATTATTATAGAAGATCTGACCGCTCCAATCAAGTTATATATCAAATTGTATTTGGACCAAGAAAATATAATCTTTAATGTAGTTTACAATTGTTAGACTTTGTGTCAAAATTTGAAACAAATATACTTTACAACTTTATATTACTATATATATACATATACGTGCATATGTTTATATATGGTTAGAGCGTGGGGCTCACTATCATGAGGCTATGAGTTCGATTCTCAGACCGAGCTGTGTGTTATGTAAGTAAGATACTTTGTTTCACGTTGCTCCAGTTCACCCAATTGTAGAAACGAGTGGTGACGTCACTGGTACCAAGTCTTTGCCTTTTCCTTGGATAACATCAGTGGCGTTGAGTGGGGACGCTGGTATGCATGGGCAACTGCTGGTCTCCTACAAACAACCTTGCTCGGACATGTGCTTCGGAGGGTAACTTTTTAGGTGCAATCCCATGAACATTCATGACCGAAGGGGTGGTATTTACCATATCTCTCTCTCTCTCTCTCTCTCTCTCTCTCTCTCTATATATATATATATATATATATA
>NC_068982.1:179648015-179654834 GCF_001194135.2 Octopus bimaculoides | reverse complement strand
ATATATACATAGATGTATAGACACACATGTACAGTCTAGGAACTGGAATATGCGCGGAGGCGCGTGATTTAGTGGTTAAATTGTACTTATGATCGTAAGATTGTGGTTTCGATTCCTGGGCCAGGCGATGTGCTGTATTCCTAAGCAAAACACCTTATTTCACATTTTCCCAGTCCATTCAATCAGAACTCACCCTGATCTTGTCAGCAAACACGCCCTACGACAGATCGCCAAGCTATGCTTGATTTTAGAAGGAGAGAAGTAATTAGATAGATTTGCACCTACACCTATCATCGGATCATGTTAGGGCTCCATATAGTAAAGATGTGGATGGGGAAAATGTGGGTAGAAGGTGAAGTGCTAGCAAACTTCTCCACATACTGTTTTACTAAGTAAACAACGCAAATAACTACGCAGAGGCAGCCATGGTTGAAACAAGAACAACAAGTATTCTTAAAGGAGAAAAGAAGCATGGTCATTCCTTACCCAAGTGACCTTACTTTATCGCCCATCACTTGTTATGCGCTCATAAATTAGTTTGATAGTTGAGTGCTGATTGGTTGTATGCAAATGAATTCATAACTTGGATCCGTAACTCTCGTGGGGAAAAAATTTTTGCATGCAGTCCAGTGGGGAATACATACACCACAGAATACTGGGTTCGTGAATCTATGCCACGGGAAGGAGCCTTGATCCTCCCTTTCTTTGAACTGGAGTGTGCAATTGACCGAATTCGCAGAGTAGGCGATAAAAAGTTATTTGTAGTAACGTATTGTAACCATGTTACTCACCCATATGTATGTATGTATGTATGTATGTGCGTGTATAGACATACATACATACATACATACATACATACATACATACATACTTGGTATACTGTTCTGTGAAGTTAAGCTCAAAAAAAAAAAGTACTCCATCTGGTGACATAAATATTTTTTAATCAACACAGTATAAATTTTTATAAGCGACTAATAATTTCATGCAAGGAAAACGACACAGACACCATTTTATTACACGTCTGGTGCCTTCATGCAATATTCAGGTTGTACTCACACACACACACACACACACACACACACACACACACACACACACACACACACACACACACACACAAGAACGCACACGCGCACATACATATACACATACACGCATACATATACACATACACGCATACACACACATGCATACACATACACGCATACACATACACGCATACACATACATGCACCCATGTACACACACGAGCTGGCAGAACCGTTAGAACACCGGGCGAAATGCTTAGCGGTATTTCGTCTGCCCGCTACGTTCTGAGTTCAAATTCCGCCGAGGTCGACTTTGCCTTTCATCCTTTCGGGGTCGATTAAATAAGTACCAGTTACGAACTGGGGTCAATATAATCGATTTAATCCGTTTGTCTGTCCTTGTTTGTCCCCTCTGTGTGTAGCCCCTTGTGGGTAGTAAAGAAATAACACACACACAAATACATACGCACACATATGTATGATAAAAGAAGACCAAGATGTAATTATTTAAAAATTTGCTGTGTTTCGTATACGCGCTCTTAATGTTCCATCGTACCTAAGTTATCCTTCCCTTTATATTTAATGGTATCGACGTTGACATAGAATTATGGTTTTTCTTTCTATCATATTTGATATTCTTCAATTACTTAAGGTTAGTGAATTTTATACGTCCTAGCAATGACTTTCACACCATCCAAAGGAGGCAATAAAAAAGAACTAGGATCGTGCGGATAAATATTTAAATGTTAATATAGTCCATGATGAAAACAACAAGATGGCATCCATTCACTGCTTGATTCAACATTGTTTGTTTACAAATTTTTACCTACATACTGAAAAAGTTTATTATACAATTAAAAACAAAATAAAATTATGCCCGAATCTGAACTTTAATAGTCTTTAATTCATTGAAATGGCAACAATAACGTGAATGTATTTGACTGGTTTGGCATTGACTGTTTGTAAACAAACATAAAATATTGTCTACTGTCATTTAACACAGCATAGAAACTGAAGCTACCAGATTCTCTTTATTCATATCAAATCAAATCAATGTTTAGTTCTGCGTCACATTTCGCCAGTTTTTTTGTTTGTTCAAAAATGAAAATTGAAAAAATAAAATAAAAGTCTTATGCAGTTAACCAATCAAACTTACATAGATTTGATGCTAAACGATTCAGTGTGTTATGTTATGCAATTATTATACAATTATGTGTTATATATATATATATATATATATATATATATATGTGTGTGTGTGTGTGTGTGTGTATGTGTGTGTATACGTGTGCATCTATGTGCGTCTGTGTGCACTTGTGCGTGTATGCGTGTAATTACATCATATTTACGTAAAGTTCACAAAGTGGAATAAGTTCAACCAGTTCAGTTTGCTGTGAGAAAAAAAGAAAGATCTGATGCTTTGAGCAGGATGTTTTATCGGAGAAAAGCTCCGAGCCACCCACTACCAGAAAAATTGGCCTTGTCTTCTTTCTCACAGAAAACTAAACACACTCTATACATACGTACATATATACATATACATTTGTGTATTTTGTATTTTGTTTTATGAATTAAGATGTTTGTTCATGACTAATACGACTCCGTGCCCAAACGTTATATTCCACACAATTGTTTATTTGTAATATAATTTATAAACTTATTATTAAACAAATTGAGCAATTTAGAGGACTCAAATTAGTCTCCTAAAGGATAATATTTTCAAGCCGGTCCCAAAGTGTCTGTTTTGTTCTCTCTTCTCATTCGGTGAAGGTCACACGAAAACTGCTAGTTAGTTCACATTATATAATATGAAGCTATCTAACCTATCCTTCTCTTAGAAGTCCGAGTAATGAGAGAAGAGAACAAGTTGTTGAAACATTGTATATTTCCGATATTAACAAGAGCTTTTCTCACAAGTGTTTCGTATGGAATAGCTCCTGTCTTCAATTCCGTTTCATTTCTAGATGAGTATCAGGGCTTTGAAATTGTACTTAGCAATTTCATGGAACACTTCAAGACAGATATGCTTCAATGGAATATAATAAATTAAAACAACACGCAGTCGCCTTCGTGTTAAATATAGATTTATATACATAGAGCTTTTATCCTAGATCTTTAACACACATTCTACGTTGTTTGTTTGTTTTGTGACATTCAGTATCATTTTAAGACATGGGAAGTCTAGTCTCAGTAGTATGCTGTTGCTTACAGTTCATAAATTAATGATATAAGCCCCATGCTCTGCTTTAACAGGTCGACTTCAATATTATTGGGGAGGCATGCTTCACACACTGATCATTCGAAGAGTTATAATTATAAAAGAACTGCTTCGATTCTTCACAACATAATACATACATACATACATGCATACATACATACGTGTGTGTTTGTGTGTGTGTGCGTATATGTGTTTTCTTCTCCTTTGGATTATTAGTATTTAAATTCTTCCTCCGAGAAAGGAGCTTGTTTCTAAGAAAGATATAAAACTCCATCGTTGGAATGACGATAATGAGAACTATGATACATTTATAAACTTGAGAAAAGTCTTGCATATTTTTACTGTTCCACTTACAGATTGTATATGTAATGTACGTGTCAGTTGGTTAATTTTTTTTGGAAAATCCAAGCTCTTCTGTTAGGCATTTATTCACAAAACAAATACTCCAATTATTTACATAATTTACATAATTTCGACGGATATTTGTCCAAATCTTGTTTGTTGTTAACACAAAGTTTCGGCTGATATACCCTCCAGCCTTCTTTAGGTGTCTTGAGGAAATTTCGAACCTGGGTTCTCATTCCTAAGGTATTTTTCGATGTTATTATTATTATTATTACTACTATTATTATTATTATTGTTGTTCGAGTCACTGCATGGAATCGAACTTGGAATCTTGGGGTTAGTAGCCCCGCGCTCTTAACCACTACGCCATATGCCCGTGGGCAATTATGGAGTGAATTTTAGTGCTTATAAATCTAATATTTTTCTATCCTTCCTTAATACCGGTTCCCATATGCTGCTCATATATGCACTCGGTTTGCTTAGGAGGTTGTTTTGTCCTAGCATATGTGTTGCTTCTTTTAGTTTTCGTATTTTCCAGTGGTGTTCTCTGTCAATTATTTTGACTTCATCCCACAGGGGGAGGTGGTCTCCATTTTTCCATACATGATCAGCTATACCCGATTTATCAATATCTCTTCGTGTCACAGCTTTGCGATGTTCCTCTACCCTTATTTTGAGGGGGCGACATATTTCACTTTTGTATAACTTAACACATCTGCATGGGATGGAATACACGCAGTGTTTAGTCATATTCTCTTCTATTGGTGGTTTTACTTGAAGGAGATATTTGTGAAGTGTTGTATTACTTTGAGTAATCCCTCTCTTTACACTGTATGGATGGTGGGAATGAAGTTGAGGTATCTTCCAATAAAGGTCGGCTTGCGGTATACGGATGTCCTGAATCCATACTTGGTGCGTGTTATCAATACGTCCAGGAATGCCAGCTGATTGTCTTTTTCCTTTTCCATTGTGAACTGTATGGATGGCTTTATTGAGTTCACGTGATCTAACAGCACTTGGACATCTTTCTGGTAGGGCCAGAGTATAAAGGTGTCATCAACATATTGTAACCATAGTGTTGGTTTTAGTGGTGTTGATCTTAAAGTCAAATTCTCAAAGTATTCTATGAATATATTGGCTATTATCGGTGATAATGGCGAACCCATAGCTAAACCCTCCTCTTGTCGATATATATCAGTGTCCATACTGAAGTAAGTAGTTTCTACACCGAAGGTCGACATTTCCATCAAGTTTCTTATTGGCAAACTAGTGAGTTCTTTTAGATGGGTGTCTGTCACTAGTTTTTCTTGTATCACCCAAAGTGCTTCACTAGTTGGGACTTTGGTGAACAGGCTTATCACATCTAGACTCACCATCTGGTTGGAATCAATTCTGTGAAATGGGTGGAATTCTTCACGTACGATGTTGACTTTCCTGCTAATGGACTGATTATATCCACAAGGAAGCGGCTCAGTGGATGACATTCTGAACCTCAACAGCTCACTATAGGTCTTAATGGAATACCATCTTTGTGAACCTTAAGGAGACCGTACATGTGTGGTAGTCTACTGTGGTGTGGAATCAGTTGTCTGTACTTCATTGGTGTTAAGTGATCCTTGTTCTTGATCAAGATCTGTGACAACTTCCTCTCTGTTTTCTGAATTGGGTCTTTCTTTTCTTTGTTCTAGCTACCATCACTTATAAGACTTGCCAATTTTTCAGAGTAGTCAGACTTGTTCATCACTACTGTAGCATTTCCCTTGTCCGCTGGACAAATATCCGTCGAATGTAAATAATGTAAATAATTCCTCATCTCTTAAATATAGAACTGTACTCCAATTATTGTTCGTATAAATGTAAACTTGTAATCTGGGTATAGAAGCTGGAGGTTTCGAAACAGTTGTCCATATTTACCCTCTTTCTGTTTGACTTTCAGAGATATTCACGTCAGCAGGACCGCTGGCTTCTATGATGGTACACACTTTTGTTGTCCGTCCCAAATATCAATACCCGGCTTGTTACGTTTACACTTGACAGAGGTTTTGACAGGAATGTTCCACTGGCATTCCTTGTGTTGATCTTTGTGCACGTATTCAATAACTGGGAGATTCTCTCTATATATTACAGGGCAGTCTTTTTTTTTCCGAATGACATTGAATATTATTTTTGCGACAACGTCATGTCGCATAGGGTTGACATCTTTCGGCAGCTGTTAATCACATGTATGATGTTTCGCACAGAAATATGACATAATCTACACTTTCGATTGCATCTTGGAACTCTAATAAGTTAACTGCCTCTTTTGTTTATTAGGTATTTAGTAGCAATCTCTTGTTTCTGGATCGCAAATGCGTACCCTTTGAAGTGTAATGTGATGTAGTGGTCACGAATCATGTCAATATTACTGTCTCCAAGTCTTCGGGAAACCTACCCATGCATGTTCTTTTTTTTTTTTTCTTTTGGTGGTGTGCTGAGCGTTTCACATCCAGGTTCTCTTTGAAGTATGTTAGTCCGACTGTTTTGGGGTTGTGTGGAACGGCATCAGGAAGAGAATGCTTCCCGATGAGCTCGCTGCTGGCATGACAGCTATTATTCTCTTCACTTTTCATCATTAAGTTAATGTATTTATTTTTGCTGCTGTTGTTTAACAAGTGCTGTGTGAGCGAGGCTATATGACATTCGGAGGCTGTTTGCACTGATCTCGAGCCTCTACATCTGTTACGTATGTATGTATGTATGTATGTATGTATGTATGTGTATCAATTGTCGCCAAAAAAAAGTACTCAGCACCATGGTAGATATTAATGATATTTTAATTTAGTCATGTCAGTCTCTTGCTACTCTGAGTCTCACCTGCAAATACACATGATCTTCAGGTAACTTGTGACTTGGAAACTGATTTCGGCATGTATAGTATGTTATCTCCCCCTTTCTTAGCTCTCCTGAAATAAAAATTTCTAACTTCCGGTCAGTCATTGTTATGATCGGCCATTATTATGATTAACCGTTGACTGAACACTATTCAATTTTTTTTCTCCGTGTTTTTCTCCTTGTCTCCGTATTCTTTCTGTTGAAGAGCGTAGCTCGAAACGTCAAAGACTTTCCGTATTCCCGAGCGTCATACTAATATATACTTTTGTTATTTACACCACCTGTCCTCGTCTGTTGTTATTTTTTGTATATTCTCCCACATAGTATGTATATATATATATATATATATATATATAT
>NC_068982.1:179644675-179647053 GCF_001194135.2 Octopus bimaculoides | reverse complement strand
CACACACACACACACACACACACACACTCTCTCTCTCTCTCTCTTTCTTTCTTACTCTCTTTTTTTTATCTCTCTTTCTGTATCTTTCACCACCCATACACGCATACGCGTATACATTTACACACGCTGCAATTTTCAATTCAGACGTTGTATCAAGTTCATAGTCATTCCATGCTGGTGGGTGGTGCAGATTTTAAACATGAGTTAAATTTGTACGAATGGTCTCTTCACTGAATCTAGCAGTTTTCGTAACCAAGACAGTTAAGTTTTCAGTGGGTAAATAAATACATATAGTGAAACAACGTGTGATTCTGAAGTATTTACCTCGCGCATTTCATAAATGAAGATTACCTGATGTTTATAACATTTACATGTTACTACTTAAAAAAAAACGGTATAAATGTATTTATGACGGGGAAAATATGTTGTACACTTGGCCTGTTCTATAAAGCCCATGGGATACAATGTCATCACAACGGTTGGTTATTAATATATCTTTCTGTTATATCAATTTACTCGTCAAACCTAGCTATTGCTGTTAACATCTATTCGCCATAGCTCCACAAATCAGCTACACGCAAACACTGAACGAGTATGTGCAAAACGGTTTCATAACTTGGTACGTCTGGCAGACCCGGCTGACGGTACCTGCGTGCTTTGAATTTATCTCGAGCCAGCAATTTCCAATCCCACCCCACTATCCTGTTGCACTACAAGTTAGTTATTTTCGGATATTATATAAGGTGGCTCAGCTGGAAGTCCTGCAGAGTAAGCTGCTCAGTCGATCTTCATCGATGCTCAGAGTCTCATAAAACGACATTCCTGGTATCCACCACCAATCGTCTCTACCACTCAGAGGTTGACGTACCACCGGCTGCATTTCTTTTCTGGTGAGGGACTGTGAAGGTCCGTCTGATTGCACTTCCGTGCCTGTAGAGTTTATGCCGAATCGCATGCGCTCTCTGGCAGCACTGTGAGGACAAGGATCTTTGAAAGTTACCCATTGAATTTCCCGATGAGAAAGTCCCCTGAAACCTGTTCGTCTTCGTCAATGGTCAGAGCTCCCTCGTGAACGTTTTCGCTCTTCCCCACCGCTAACCGTATACACACAGCTAGAGTGGAAACTGAACCAATACCATTGCCCGATTTGTTGAAGTATTTCGTTGAACCCTTTTCTCTTTCTGGTGTCCATAAAATACCAGTCGAGCACTGAGGTCAGTTTAATCAAATGAACTCGACAGATTTTGAACTTAGAATATAAAGTCCTAACGAAACATTGGTTTCGTATTTTGGCACAAAGCCAGCAAGTTCAGTTATAACCAACCCAGTATTTGACTGATACTCAATTTATCAACCCCAAAAGGATGATAAGCAAAATTGACCTCGGCGGAATTTGAATTCAGGGCGTAAATAGGGACGATTCTGCCAGCTCGTTACCCTACCCTAACAAAATATTGCAAGTTATTTTGTTTGATGCACCAACTACCAGACAACACGGAAAATTTTCAACAAGACTGAGTAGAACTTACGTAAAACAGAAATAAATCAGTATTTTTAGACAAAAATTTCAAAAACTAGCATGCACTCCAGTTCAAATTCATACATATTCATATGTTCAGGCACGCATACAGACATAATCTTATACACTTACTCATGCATAGACTAAAACTCACTGACACACATACATGTACACACATATTCATATATACACACTATTACATGAGTAAATATACGACAAGGAATAGAATATAGAACTAGTATGAGTGTACCTCTGTGTGCTTGTGTGTGTACCTGTGTTCATGTGTGTTGTGTGTGTGCGCACTTTTATCTGAGTGAATGTGTGTCTATGTTTCAGAGGGTGGAAAGTGATATTCCTCTGTTTACCTATTTTGAGAGACAGCAGGGGGAAGGATGGTTGGGAGATAGCATGAGGTGCAGGGAAAGACTGGAAGAAGGAAGAAGATAGTGGAAGAAGAAGAGAAAGAAATGCATAGACATGAGTATATAGATAGCTTTATAGAAAGGCAGGCATTAAACAGATCGATCAATCGATATACACATACATACATACATACATACATAATTATATTTATATATATATAATGTATGTTTGTATATATATATATATATATATATATATATATATATATACACATATAAATGTATGTATATATGTATATTTATGCACACACATGTACACGTGCAACCACATTGGTACAAAACAAGGTGTATAAAATAACACTCGAATACCGAACAGAAAGTAAAATCGTAATTTATTGAAGCTGAAAAACAAAACAAAGCAAAAGAAAAAACAAAAATAAAACTCTGTTACTCAGAGTTTCCCGATGTCGATCATCAAACAGTCGTGAATATTATAT
>NC_068982.1:179639185-179644539 GCF_001194135.2 Octopus bimaculoides | reverse complement strand
TATATATATATATATATATATATGTGTGTGTGTATATATGCACATATATATATGTATATATGTATGTATATATGTATATATTTATGTATGTATGTATGCATGTGTGTGTTTCTGTGTGTAGATAGGTAAGCATGTAGGTAGGTGGTTAAGTAGATATAGGCTTTGACACAGACAGATATGTAATAAATGTATGAGAAAATAGATAAATAGACAGTTAGATGACAGGTAGGTAAGTAGGTAAATAGATAGGTTGTTTGATAGGTAGAATGTTAAATGAGATAGATAGATAGATAGAGATAGATAGATAGATAGAGAGAGAGAGAGAGAGAGAGAGAAAGAGAGAGAGACAGAGACAGTGTTGTAGGAGAACAGCAAAGTATGTAGTTAAAGAAAAGTTAAACTGTAGAATTGGAAGAAAGTAGTGAAAACGATAAATCAATCGCTCCTGAGACATGGATGGTTCACAGATCGATTAATGTGTCTGTGATACATGTATGAAATATATTGTTGCAGTGTGCAGCTAATGTGCACTTAATATGCAACTAATGTTGAGTTAATGTGCAGATAATGCCCAACCGTACTGATGAAAGCTAATGTGTGATCGGTGGAGTTGTGGTCCTAATGTAAATGTCGTTAGCAGGTGTGTGATTTACATCATTCCATGTAGGCGGAGAGGATTGATGCGGTGGTTGTGGTTGTGGTGGTGGTGGTGGTGGTGGTGGTGGTGGAAGTGGTGGAGGACATACCTGGTTGTTTGATGCTATAGAAACAGGCTGGATTTTCTGAGGGTGGGTAGTAGCTGGGAGATAAAGAGAGACAGAGAGAATGTGTGTGTGAGAGAGAGAGAAGGAGAAAAAGAGAAAGAGAGAGAGGGGAGACAGAAATAATGTTTTAGTAATAGTAGATGGTGTCGGTTAGAGAGAGCTTTTAGTGATTTCACTGTGTGTTTACTCGGCTGAATAGGTTAAGAAGTAGGGAGCGAGTAAAAAAGTTGAGCATTTTATATAGTATTTTAAAGATTTTGTTTGCTTTTCATTCCTTATGTGTGTATGTATATATATATATATATCTTTATTTGTGAAAGGTGGCGAACACCTTTCTCCATGCGATCGGCTGGAAGAATTGTTAAGATACTTGAATATTTTCCTACTCTTCTTAACATGAAACCAATGGTAGACTTAATTCACAAATAAAGAAATTATTTATCCACTAATACGGTGTTGAGCATCCATTCCAATGTTCTACTTTAACGTACATATGCATATACATATACGCACGCACACATATACATATACATATGTATACACACACACACACACAAACACACACATATATATGTATATATACATATATATTCTTCTTCTTCTTCTTCTTCTTCTTCTTCTTCTTCTTCTTCTTATTATTATTATTATTATTATTATTATTATTATTATTATTATTATTGTTATTATTATTATCATGAGGAAGGCAGGAGGGTATATCAGCCGAAACGTTGCGTTAACAACAAGATGAGGACAAATATCCATCAAATGTAAATAATGTAAATAATGATTCTAATATATTGAGCCTAAACTGAAAGAAGCAGCACATATGCTAGGGCACAACCTCCTAAGGAGACTGAGTGCAGATATGAGTAGCATATGGGAACCGGTATTAAGGAAGGATAGGAAAATATTAGATTTATAAGCCCTAAAATTCACTCCATAATTGCCCATATGGCATAGTGGTTAAGAGTGCGGGCTACTAACCCCTAGATTCCGAGTTCGATTCCAGGCAGTGATTTGAATAATAATAATTATAATAATAATAACATCGAAAAATACCTGTTCGAAATGTCCTGAAGGCTGGAGGGTATATTAGCCGAATTATGTAAATAATGTACATAATTCCTCATCTCTTAAATATAGAGCTGCATGTATGTTTGTGTGTATGTATGTGAGTCTGTGTGTATGCAGATGTGTGTGTGTATGCAGATGTGTGTGCTGTGTGTGTATGCAGATGTGTGTGCTGTGTGTGCTAAAAATTGCACACACACACTACTTGCCACCTTAGCTATTTTCTTTTTCCTTCCAACTTCAATTAACCAGAATAGGAGGATGCATCTCGAGTGATGCAAAATCCCAAAGTACCATTACGCAATGATAAAAAGAAGTTTGTGTTCAGATAAGAACATTTAACAAACCAACATCACGTATTTTCCCTAGTATTTTTTTGGTAAATAGGCCAAAGTCAGTTAAACAAGAAACAAGTATAATAGAGGGAATACTTACAAGATAAGTCAATTTTGGCATCCGGCAGTTCCTAAGAATGGAAAGCTTGATGTAGTTTTATTCCACCAATATTAAGGTTACGCAAATTTTGTATTTTTGCCGAGATCCTTGGAATGCTAAAACCAACTAACTGTACTTCGAAGAACAACTGGTTTTGTTGTTGAGGGACGACAACCCATAGAACTTGACGCCTGAATATTTTTACTAGGTTTTGTGTTGACCTAGATTGCGGTCAGTATGAAAAGTTTAAATTTCACATCATTTATCATTATTCTGAGATTATCGTAGTCCCTTCATATGTTGAACGACTGGATTGTTTCACTACCAATACAAGCATCATCAAAGAGCCAAAAGCTCAACTCAGACGATACACGTCTAGCAGCGTTATAAATCGATAAACCGATGAGTGTGGGACTTAATAAATATCTCAGTCGAACTTCTAACGCGGAAGATATCCGATTCAGCCAGAAAGAAATGAGATGAATTCCTGATAAAGGGCCGAATTAAAAGTGATTGAGATGTCAGGCTTGAGAACAAATTTAGTTTTAATACTATCCTCCGCATCACAGAAGCGTTGCGCTCTAGAAAATCGTACCGCAATGTGAATATCTGTAACGTTAAACCTATTTTCGATGTAACTTGGAAGTCGTCGGTGAATACGTTTCGCGTTATAGTATTTCATGTTATGGTAAAATTCTCTTGAATGCAGATCTTCGGTAATGCGTTGATAACTTTAACTGTGTTCACCGTTGAAGTAATGGCGGACAATATACACAACTGCTTCACACCCAAAGGCAGTGTCGAGACACATCCGAAATGGCAACGACTGATCAGAAAGATCCTTCAAATTATCTCAGGTTTCAAAATAATTCTAGCTAAAAGATATGGCACTCACCCAACAGTTATAGGTCTTCACAATCAAATTGGTTTTGAAGAAAATAGGCTTCAGTTAAGAAAAGAGACTTAATGAATGATACAAGGCAGAAGACTAATGCCTGCTTCTTACACCGAAAAGGATCAGATCATTCTTTAACAATGTTTGACCATGATTTAACGTTGTTTAGAAAATTGATCGATACAACTGAAAGTTCAGCTTGAACTTCTGATGAGCATTAGTTACAGCAATGTCCAATGTACACAAATTTACATATATTACTAACATCATTAAATCAAAGACTGGTATCTATGATACTATCTTTAGGCACAAATGTGTCAATACAACATGAGAAATCCATTTCGTGAACACACACACACACACAAACATATATATATACATATGTACATACATATATATGTATGTGTGTGTGTGTGTGTGTGTGTGTGTGTGTGTGAGTATGTGTATACATGTATGCATATACATACATTTTATAAGTACCCGTGTGCATTTCTTTTGATCAAGTCTTAAACGTTAAACAGTTAATACTTGAAATGTCATCATATTTATAGTTTTGATTATTCATATATATATATATATATATATATATACATATATATATATATATAGAGAGAGAGAGAGAGAGAGTATTAAAAGGAGAGAGAGAAAGAGATACAGAAAGACATAGAAATAAGTGGAGGTAATGAAGATGGAGTGAGAACAAAACTAAGGTTGGGAACATACTTATTCACACACATTCATACTTAAACACATACTCATTTATTGGTTTCAAATTTAGGCACGAGACCAGCAGTTTCGTGGGAAAGGCTAAGTCAATTAAATGGACCCCACTGCTCAACTGGTACGTATTTTATCGACCCCGAAAGGATAAAAGGCAAAACCGACCCCAGCAGAATTTAATCCCAGAATGCAAAGGAGGACGAAATGCTGCTAGGCATTTCGCCCAGCGTGGTAATGGTTCTGCCAGCTTACCGCCTTCCGATGCAGTTAAATGGATCTCCGTTGGTTTTGACGATGTCGAATCAGTTGTTCGATTGACTGAACAACCTATTCTCTAAAATAACGCATAAGTGACTGGGTATTCCACAGGCATGTGTATCCTTTATGTAATTCTCAAGTAAAAATATCACCATGACAGGCTGTCACAAAGATTGACCTTGAATTACAGGTAGAGTCCATGAGATGGTTTTCGATACGGTTTCTGCCTACTTTGTTTCATTCGCAAGTATTGCGTCGACTACAAGCTATAGGAAGAGATAGATAGATAGATAGATAGAAAGAGAGAGAGAGAGAGAGAGAGAGAGAGAGAGAGAGAGAAAAAGAGAGAGAGAGAAATAGGTACATACATACACATATACATATATACGTGGAGGCGTGTGGCTTAGTGGCTAGGGTGTTGGACTCACGATCGTTAGATTGTGGTTTCGATTCTTGGACCGGGCGATGCGTTGTATTCTTGAGCACAACACTTCACTTCATGTTGCTCAAGTCTACTCAGCTGTAGAAATGAGTACCACTAGAGGAGACGCGTCGTTTGGTGGTTAGAGTGTTGGATTCATGATTGTAAGATTGTGGTTTCGATCCCTGGACCGGGTAATCCGTTGTGTTCTTGAGTAAAACACTTAATTTCACATTGTTCCAGTCCACTCAGCCGTAGAAATGAATTTAGCCTCTGGAAGAGGGATGGACTTCGCCAGGCTTCCTCGCCCTAGATATTCTGCATGGCTGCATGGCTGCAGCGCCCCAGTGACCCCCAAAGGGGATCAATATACATATTAATTAATATAAAAAAAAACAATTAAAAAAATAATAATAATAAAAAAAGGATCAAAGGTCCTTCCTGTGCATTAGGCTCATATATTTCTCACCTGGATGGGATGCGGGTCCGTCGTAGGATTACTCATATTTGTCAGGTGAGTGGACTGGTGAAACGTGAAATGAAGTGTTTTGCAAAAGAGCACAACGCATCACTCCGTCCAGAAATCGAAACCGCATTCTTACGAACATGAGTGCAACGCCCTAACCACTAACCACAATATATATAAATATATGAGTGTGCGCAGATATATTTACATCTTCACATATATGCATATATTTACGTTTATATACATACATACACACACACACACACACACACACACACACACACACATATATATATATATATATATATATATATATATATAATG
>NC_068982.1:179638309-179639174 GCF_001194135.2 Octopus bimaculoides | reverse complement strand
ATATATATATATATATATATATATATATATATATACATGGATAGTTATAAATGAATAGTCTTTCTCTCTCTTTCTTTCTGTATATATATATATATATATATATATGGATATATGCATTCATACATACTAGCACGCACACACACACACACACACACAAACACACACGCATACACATATGTATCTTAGATTTCAATATTTTACTACGGTATAATGGTTCTTTTTTCTTTTTTTGTACCCTTAAAACCATTATCGTAACTTTATTTTACATAAGAGCAACTTCAAATTGATAACTTACAACTTCAACAGACACGTTTTTCCCACACACTCAACACGTCTACACCTCATTACACATCTCTCTAAGTTATCTTGCAAACCTCAGGCTCTTACTTTCATCAAAACCGTATTAAGGATATTTAATGTTGTTTATTCTCGAGAACAAAGAGATATTTCGTAGATATATCAGCCCTGAACCATTTAGCTGTCTCTTCTCTCCAATAATCACTCACCGCAAGCAGTTTTATTCTCTGTTTTAGGCCTCACACCTTCAAATACAGACAATGAGGGTGTATTATAATTTATGTATTTGTTCATATGTGTAGAATTGGTAAACTAGAATTAAACGGTAAATAAGCGATTCGTTTGATTTTTGTTTGATTCTGTTGCCGTCTCTCCTGAAAAATCACTATATATTATATTCTCTTTTATTTGTTTCAATCATTTGACTGTGGCCATGCTGGAGCACCGCCCTTAGTCGAGAAAATCGACACCGCGTACTTATTCTTAGTAAGCCTAATACTTATTCTAGACACACAAACACACACACACACACACACACACACACACACGACGGACTTCTTTCAGTTTC
>NC_068982.1:179637203-179638299 GCF_001194135.2 Octopus bimaculoides | reverse complement strand
CTAATACTTATTCTAGACACACAAACACACACACACACACACACACACACACACACGACGGACTTCTTTCAGTTTCCATCTACCAAATTGACTCACAAGGCTTTGGACGGCCCGAGGCTATAGTAGAAGACACTTGCCCAAGGTGCCCACGCAGTGGGACTGAACCCGGAACGATGTGGATGGTAAGCAAACTACGTACCACACAGCCACTCCTGCGCCTACATGAAAACATCATACTGAAAATATATTTCTACATTCTATACCTCCTTTTACTTTTGGCATGACAATCATTCTGTTCAGACTAACATCATTGCCACCGATGTCGATTGTGGCTGTCTCTGATCAGTATTCTTATCAAACTCTCGTATATGTCAGAATCTGGTTATGCTTCTTATAGTCTCTTGTGTGCATTAAATAAACCACTTGCTGTAACCTCTAACACTACACATATAATACTAACTCTTCGCTTCTCAACTGTTCACAGACAGACGTCATTCACACCTCAATTTAGACACTTCTCCAGACGTGATCGAAGTACCTTCATGAACAACAAACCTCGTGACCATCGTTTTATAAGACTATGACAATCTAATTGTTCTCAACTGCACACATACACAGCTACAACACATATCAAAGAAGCAGATTTAATATGTCCGTAACCCACTCTACAAATGAATAACAGTTAAAACCCTGAAAATTGCTATAAATGGTAGGTGATTATTTCTAATGATCTTACAGTAATTTTTACGCACGCGCGTGCACGCACACGCAAACGTACACACATATATACACACACACACACACACACACTCACTCAAAATTGTACATGTTTTCAAGAATTACTTGGATAACCAATTACTTGCGATTCCAAAAGAATTAGTCAAATTTTTGATAGGAAACGTCACTAAGAATGACGCTATCAAGCTCTCTTATTCACCAAAACTGAATCAGTACTCGTTCCATAGAGGATGGTCTAGTATGGCCACATTCTTGCTGGTGAAACTCTGTGTGTGTATTTGTGTGTGTGTGTGTGTGTGTGTATGTATATATATATATATATATATATATATATATATATATATATATATATATATAT
>NC_068982.1:179629919-179633231 GCF_001194135.2 Octopus bimaculoides | reverse complement strand
GTGTGTGTGCATATATATGTGTGTATCCACAGATACATTGGCGCACCTGCATGTGCACACCCGTGTACATACGTATGTAAACACACATATATTCACACATATTTCTTTATGTTCATCGATTTACCGTTGTTGGAAAGGAGGAAATTGTTGGCAACCAATTCTAAAGACACTTCTCAATTATGAGACAATAAACGAGAAGTTACTTCGTCTCTTTAGTTCCATAAAGTTTTGCTGTTTGAAATGGAATCAATTTGAAACCGAAAACTGGGCTGTTATATTCTCGAGTTTCTGACTGTTGTTGTTTCGCTCCAAGTTAGCTCTTATCCAAGAAGCTCATCATCTAAGACTCATCTGATGGTCACCCTTAAGATTTCATTATCTAACTTGTCCTTTTTCAAAATGGAAGTTTGTGATTTGAAGAACTTTGTTTTGGCAACAGAAAGAGCATCCAGCCGTAGCAAAAAATGCGCCTCAACAAATTCCATATGATCCATGCATGCATGGAAAAGTGGACGTTAAACGATGATAATGCTTACATTCACAGATATAATACCATATAACATGCTGAGGTGACGACATTTGTTATACTGTATATATTGATTTCAAATTTTAGCACAAAGCCAACAATTTCGAGGGAGAAGTAAATCGATTATATCAGCTCCAGTACTCAACTGGTGCTCATTTTATCGACTTCAAAAGGATGAAAGGCAGGGTGGACCTCGGAGGAATTTGAACCCAGAATGCAAAGAGGGACGAAATACCGCTAAGCATTTCGCCTGGCGTGCTGACGATTCTGCCTGCTCGCCGCCTTGTTATACTAAATATAATGAGGTGACATCAGTTGTATATAACATCTTAAGATGACAACTGTCATATATAACACATTGAGGTGATATCAATCATGTTTGACAAATTGTGATGACACCTGTTATGCTATGTTACTTCGATAAACATCTGGTGTACTTTATATGGTACTGAAATCATCATGCAGTGTAACAACTACGAATCGTTATAACACCCACATGATAGTAGTTTTTGTGTTTGTGTGGATATCGTATTTTAGATATCCTTTGTTCATTGTCTTCTTGAGATAACAAGAGTCTAAGGTGTTTAAGCCTTACAAGAGATTTTGTTCTTTAAGTAAGGACTACTTTTTCTTCCTCAGTACTTCACTATTCTAACAACCATTATCCTAATATTCCAATGTTTTAATTTTATAGCAGTTAAATATATATTTCATATCTTTTATTACAGTGTCGGTTTGGAGAGTTCGGGCCTCAGTGTAACCAAAGTAGTGTGTCTGTGAACAGGACAACGATGGCGACCTTCTCATTTATTATAACCTTACAGGTAAGTTACCTACGGAATTCTATATATGATTATTGATACAGGTACCATATAATTATATATAAAAACATGACTGTTCAATTGAGAAAATAGCTAAGTGAATGTTTCCACAAATATTGGAAGCAAACACATTATCGCTACTGTAGTGGTTTGAACTTGTGTTTATAGAAGGTCACTTTGTTAATATCTTGTTTTATAGCGAATCACGATGTTTTCTAAAGAACATCACTTATATCACGACCAATCAATAACTAAGACATGCTATATTGAATATCGATCAAATGCATATATGGGGAGTATACTGTATTGCACTACGAGAATTATTGATATCGGCTTCAAGTAGCTTGAATCCAATTTCAACTAAGGTCACCTACTGCGCAAGGTTTCAGTCCTCTTGGCAAACTGTTGAATCTTGTTACAATAATAATTACTTGATGCCCTCTTTTAGATATGGTAGCTTTATTTTATAGTTAAACTATCTACTTTCCTTAATCATATAACCTTATATGATTAGGGGCGTAGATAGTTTAGCCACAAGATAAACGAAACACTGCATAGGAGAAAAAAAATATGCACACTCGGTAAGAACACAAAAGAAAATTTAGTCCTCATCAGCTATTTCGCTAAAGATTGTCTTTGGATAATTACATTTTGTAAGAAACATAAAACAATACACCTGCACACACACACACACACACACACACACACACACACACACACACACACACACACACACACACACACACACACACACACACACACGTCTATTCTAGAATGGGAAATGGATTTTAAAAGATGATGATGATGATGATGTTGTATAAATGTATGTATGTATGGATGTATGTATGTATGTATGTATGTATGTATGTGTGTATGTATGTATGTGTGTGCGTATGCATGTTCTTTTCTGTTTTTAATTACCTAAATCCTCCCCCCCCCATGAGATCTTTGGAATGTAGACAACGAAAACAATGTCACGTTTTATATCTGAGAAAATGTCTTGCATAATATTACTGTTCCGCTTACAGATTGTATTTGTAATGTGCGAGCTAGTAGGTTGGTTTCTTTTTGTATGTATGTATGAATGTATGTATGTATGTATGTATGTATGTATGTATGTATGTATGTATGCATGCATGTATGTATGTATGTGTTTATCAGATGGCTTGATATGCAGCTGAATGTTGAAAGCGAAGCAATCACATAGTGGAAAAGCCATTTAACCATTTAAAAACACAATTCATTCCTTCAAAGTGTTAAGTATTTTTGCTGCAATTTATATCCTAGCTATTCACACAGATAACCCCTCCTTTATCCTCACTATCATCATTTTTTACAAACCCACGGATACTCATTTCTACTTTGATTTCACTTCCTCTCCTACGCTGAATTCCTCCACTTCCATCGTCTATAAAACGGCGACCATGGTTTTGTGATACAATCTTAATACATGGCTGAACCCTTCACTTGATACGTAAACCTTGCCATGTCAAATTTGCCCTCACGTACGCTTGTGACGTCGACTGCATCTCCGCTCTCGTCCACCTCTTCTTCAACCGCATTCCTTTTGCCTCATACCTACTATCTTTCAATACTAGCTCTCCAGTGCAGTTTTCTCTGTGCATTCCGAATCCTCTATCTGACTTCAGCACTTTCCACATCTTCCCAACCTATCACTCCTCCTCTTTGAGTGCGCCTGTAATCTACATGATCTACATGTGCGTAGCTCCTTTTCTACCCAAGCATGCACTCTGGGTAACTTCTTGCTCCCCTCATCCTTGTTTGCATTTTCTCTCCGACACCACCTTCCTTACCAAATTCAACCACATCTTTTCCATACAAATAATTTCTCCAGCTTTACTTCTACCAATCTTATTTAATACATAAGGCTTTCCCTCTACAATTCAGACAGACGGGGCAACGCTTATTTTATCGATTTACAGAACATCTTGAGGACAGCCATCT
>NC_068982.1:179622419-179624919 GCF_001194135.2 Octopus bimaculoides | reverse complement strand
ACATCAGTTGTACAGTGGAATTGTTGTACCAAGTGGGTAGGTCACAAATCTGAGCAATAGTCAAAGAGTGCTTATTGTCAGAAATACCGTTGAACGGCTTTTTTGATTCCTGATTCTGAATGAAGTTTGCATTTTTTGTGCCATTAACAAATTGATTTTTCTAACACTCGAGATAGCTTGTTCTTGCTGATTTCATCTCATGGAACGATTTACTCTTCTTTTGTGGATAAGAGTAATTATTTATTGTTTGCCGTAAAATATGGGGTGAATGTCCGAACCTGGTTATAGTTTTGTATTATGTTCATAAAAAGAATATTATCTACGCACGCACACACACACACACATACACACGCACTGGCTCACGTATGTATTGGGCCATCCTATAAGTAATGCGATTTTTTAATACTTCTTTTATTTTTCAAAATTAAGATAAACAAGGTTCTTTTTTAATCTAAAGTATACTCTCCATTTTCTACAATGCACTTCTATCTATTTGGTAGACTTGCAAGGCCCCTCTCTCAAAATTCTCTTGTCCGTGACAAAAATACTCCTCCAGTATTGTTCTGACCTCGTCTACAGAATTCATATTTTTTCCAGTTCAAATGATTTTGAAGACTGAGCAATAAATGATAATCAGATGGGGCAATGTCCGGCGAATATGGTGGGCTGGGACATCGTTTCCCATTCAAACTGCTCCATCCTTTGGAATGTCATCCTCGCTGTATGTGGCTGAGCATTATCCTGATGGAAGAACACCTTTCGTTTTGAAACCAAAGATGGTCGTTTTTCTTCTAGCACTGACTTTAGCCGCTCAAGCTGCTCGCAGTGGATTTCTTTTCTTATCGTTTGGTTTGGGCTTAAAAGTTCAAAGTGGACTAAACGCTTCATATTCCACCAAACAGATAACAACACCTTAGTGGGTGAAGACCTTTAGCCTGGGTGCCGGTGTTTCTCCTTTCCCTACCCACCATCTTCGGCACTTGCCAGCGAGAAGAACACACATTCACTCTGCGCGCGATTAGACTGGGAAAGTTTGTGAGAAACCCATTAATCCAATTTGCTGACTTTTCCGATAACACAGGCGTCGATGAATGGTTGGATGGCCGAATCCAAGCTTCTCTGCTAGTTCCTGAACAGTTACGATGGGATTTTGTTCCACCAGAGTTTGCAGGAGATCCTCATCGTGCTCTACAAATCTTCCAGGACGAGGCTCGTCTTCTAGGCTGTAGTTTCCGGTTCGGAAATTCTGGAAGCAGCGTTGACACTGGCCGACGCTTATTTGCCCGATCCCCATATACTGCATTAACATTCCCCGTGCTTTCCGTTGCGTTGTCTTTATTGAACTCAAAAGCAAAATATGCCGAATATGCTCCTTTGTCACCTACATTATAGCTTTGAAAAAATAACTGTTAAAATTGAACTGCATTCTTCAAAACTTGCACTAAGAATAAGTATAAGGTTAAATTACTACCGGCTTTTATAGCAAGTTAATGCAGGTAGTTTATCCGACCCCCCTCTGACTTTTAGTTCATGCAATTGAAAACAACGCATTATTAATGGGATGACCCAATATGTATAATGTATTTTACACACACACACACACACACACAAACATACACACACACAAACATACACACACACATACATACATATTCATTTACTTGTTTCAGTCATTTGACTGCGTCCATGCTAAGTTACGGGGAAGTAAGCACACCAAAATCGGTTGTCAAACGATGGTGGTGGTGGGGGGGACAAACACAGACACGCAAACATACACACAAACACACACACATATATATTTATACATGACGGGCTTCTTTGCAGTTTCCGTCTACCATATCTACTCAAAAGGCTTTGGTCAGCCCGAGAGTATAGTAGAAGACACTTGCCCAAGGTGCCACGCAGTGGGACTGAACCCGGAACGATATGGTTAGTATGCAAGCTACTTACCACACAGCCACTCCATATATATATATATATATATATAGTTTTTACAAACCACTTGTAGATGCAAATGCTAGCTGTTGAAAGTTCCGCATACTGGATGCTAGCAAATTGATGGGGCCATCAGGAGAGAATATATATGGAGGCGCGTAGTTTAGTGGCTAGAGTAGTCGGATCACGAGCCTAAGGTTGTGAATTCGATTGTCGGCGGATTGTTGTGTCCTTGCGAAAGACACTATTTCACGTTTCTCCAGTCTACTTACCTGGCAAAAATGAGTAATATCTGTGTTACACTGAATCGTTAAAGGTACATGTGTCTGTGGAGTGCTAAGCCACGAGAAAGTTAATTTCATGATCAAGCTGTTCCGTTGATCGGATCAACTGGAACACTTAGCGTCGTGACCGACTGGGCACCAAATATAATAACAATAAATATATAAAAAAACAATCATACTAATAGTATGTGTGTATGTGTGTGTAACGAATACATATATGAAAACATGTGTATGTGTATGCATGTATATATATATATATATATATATATATATATATATAT
>NC_068982.1:179619874-179620835 GCF_001194135.2 Octopus bimaculoides | reverse complement strand
TCCACCTTTATGGATAGGACATATGGTGCCTTCCTTCAGCTTTTTGGGAAGTTTACCATTTGCAAGGAAACTCTAGAAGAGTATCCGGAGTGGTCCTGCTAGTTCTTGTTTACACGACTTATATATATATATTTTCAACGTTCTGTACCCAGATATACATCTACATGTATATATAGATGTAGGTATGTACATACATGCACGTATATATGCATATACTCACATATTATTTGCATTATTATTATTATTATTATTATTATTATTATTATTATTATTATATATATATATATATACATGCACACACACGTTTGCATATATATATATTCGTATATACACATGCATTTTTATTGTGGTAGATATTTTATGTTGAAATCGTTGGTAAGAAGACGTCTAACGTATCTTGTACGAACAATATAGAAACAAACAGACGTGAAACGAATTTGACGCTAGAATTATATCCCCAAATCCATCAAAAACAGCTGAAATTCCTCTAAATTTACCTCAAAGGCCTGCCGGTCTTCACTTGTGTATTCAGTCATGAGAGGCTTGTGAAAACAATAATTTATAATGTCTGTCTGTCTAAATCCACACACGTAGTTTCTTTCATCATTACTGCCTATCTCATTTATTTTACATTTCTTTCAGTTTGCAACATTCTCAACTAAGCTATAACAACAATTGTAGCATTAAAACAAAGATATAAAACCACCAAAACGACCAGATCTATAAAAGAAATCAATGTTGGCCTTTTAGTTTGTAGACAACAGTTTTATTGAAAGTGTTATTATTAGAAATTGGTCGTTTGGGATGTAAACTTCACTCTCGGTCACACAAATGTCGCCTGGAGTCTTTATTTCAACAACTGTCAGCTTTGTGATGTGTAACTCGAAGATATTCCACCGATTTAGCTTTTTCTGTTTTGTATACAGCACACACACACACACACACACACACACACACACAC
>NC_068982.1:179618797-179619864 GCF_001194135.2 Octopus bimaculoides | reverse complement strand
ATATATATATATACGCACACAAGCACATATGTATATGCATATGTGTGTGTCTATTTTACAAGATTCAAGAAATTGGATGTTGAAACATGTCGTTGTACCTTGTGGTGGTCATGGTTCATTGTGCGAAATAAAATAAAACAAATAAAGCAGATGAGCTGGTAATATTTGATTTCTTTTTAGCATCTTCAGTCAAATAGCTAACTAATTAACTAATCAATAGTTTTAACAATTGTTTGATCTATCATTCGGTTGGTTTGTGAAAGTGCTTTCCTCGCAACCTGTGACTTTATCGCTGTCGTGCCCTCATCTGCTCTAGTTCTGCCACAAAAATGACCTTTCTAAAATTTTTCTTTAGACGAGTCAACCGATTGATTAGTCAAACGATTGATCAAGCCCTTAATTACTCAATTAATTAATTAGCTGACTGATAATACTGTAAGTGAAATATAAACAATGCTTTTGTCTTGTAAAATGATCCTTTCAAGGTACAGCGAAAGCAACTACAACACGCACGAACACACAGTGGCTCAAACAGACAGACAGACAGACAGACAGACAGACACACACACACACACACACACACACACACATACACACACACACACAAACACAGCGCACACACAACACACGTACATACATATACTATGGATGCATGCACATACGTTATGGCTGTGTGTATATATGCATGTATGCATGGATGTATAAACACACGTGTGTGTATGTGCGTGTGTGTGTGAGTGTGCGTGTGATTATGTGTGTCTGTGTGTACGAGTGAATGGACAAACGAAAGAAAAGGGCATTCAACACATTTAGTAGGAGGTACATGTACCATTAATTAAAACAGTTCGATTTGGTTCCGTACTTCTTCGAGTTTCGCAGGAATCTAATCGGAACAACTCCTTCATGAAGTTTGTGTCTCAACCACATAGTTCCGTGCTCAGTCTATAGTTGGGCAAGTTTCTGCAACTATAGCCTCGATTGACTAATGCCATGTGAGCGGATTTAGTAGACGGAGACTGAAAAAAAGCCCGTCATATATGCGTACGCGTATATATATATATATATAT
>NC_068982.1:179617464-179618231 GCF_001194135.2 Octopus bimaculoides | reverse complement strand
ATATATATATATATATATACATACATATATATACATATATATATAAGATGAGCTTCTTTGAGTTTCCGTCTACGAAATCCACTCACAAAGCTTTGGTCGGCCTAAGGCTATAGTAGAAGACACTGGCCCAACGTGCCACACAGTGGGAGTTAACCCGGAACCGTCTAGTTGGGAAGCAAGCTTCTTACCACACATATACACACACATACATACGCACATGCATATATATATATATATGTATATATTTAAATATATCAACAAAGTCATAGAGTAATACTGTTCTCCTTTAGTTATACATCATCTTAAATAACAGAGAACTAATACATTCATGGAAGACACGTGAGAAAGACCCCGCTTTCTTATGCTGTTCAGAAATCCGCTAAAATGAAATGCAATTGATAACTTCCGTCCAATATCATGTCTTCCAGTTATGCAGAAGACACTGAATAATCACAGACGCGTATATGTTTTCTTCGAGGAAGTGCCATGACTCGACGAAGGAAACAAAAAAGGTTGTTATATAAACAGAAGAAGTCTTTTTCTTCTCTCCCAAACTCTCTACAACAATTTTCTTCCTCTGTTCGTCTTCTACTTTTTACTCATTACCAGGTCATCATCCGTCGCTACACTGCCGGCGAAAACATTTGTTAATCATGGGCATACTGTCACAAATTGTTCAAAGTATTTTTTTAAAAGTCTACATCTTGAAAGATACAGAAATACACACACACACAACCCAAAAATAACTCACTTTCTCTCTCTCTCTC
>NC_068982.1:179615230-179616830 GCF_001194135.2 Octopus bimaculoides | reverse complement strand
TATATATATATATATATATATATATATATATATATATATATATATATATATATATACACACATATATATATATAAAACATCTTATCACTTTTCCTTTAGTACTCACAGTGAAGTACAGATCCAGAATGTTCCTATATTCTCTTGGAGACAGCGTGAGTTCGACTTGTATATAGAGCCTTCTCGACCAATTGCTTCAACGCGTTCCACTTGCCTGTATTATGCAACACAGGTCACAACAAGCCAAGTGTCAACACCATCACCAATGTCATTTGCTTTATCCCTCACATTATATGGGCTCATTATTATTGTACTGGATAAGGCAGAATCGTCAGCGCGCCGGACAAAATGCTTAGCGTCATTTCGTCCGTTCCTACGTTCTCAATTCAAATTCTACCATGGTCGACTTTGCCTTTCATCCTTTTGGGGTCGATAAATTAAATACCAGAGAAACACTGGGGTCGATGTTATCGACTAGTCCTCTTCCCCAAAATTTCAGGCCTTGTGCCTTTAGTAGAAAGGATTATTATATAACTGGAAACAAACTGACAAAACCGTTACTGTGCCGGAGAAAATGCATTTCTTCTCACGTTACGTTCTGAGTTCAATTTCTGCCGTGGTCGACATTGCCCTTCATCACATCGAGATCGATAAAATAAGTATCAGTCGAGCACTGGAGTTGATACAGTCGACTTAACTCCTTCCTCTAAAATTACTGGCCTTGTGCCAACATTTGAAACCATTATTGTAGAACTAGTCTGGAGCGGTGTGTGACGCATCAACTCTGCCTGCTTTCTTTCCCATTCCCAGTTTTGAAAACCATCTGCGGTCAATGGAAATTACACCTGTCAGCTTCCTAAAGAGCATATCGAAAGACCTCCCAATTTTCGAGACGCAAACGTATGTGCTATGTGTTTATTAGTGAGCAAGGTTCAGCGAGTCATAAACGGGAAACTGCCTTATTTAATGATTTATGCATCATCCGTCATCATTTCTCTCTTAACTTTTCTTTGGTAGTATCATCAACCTTTCCAAGATTCTTTACTTTTGGAGGTACAGCTCTTGTTTAATACCATTCTCTAGCTAGTAACAATAGAAAGCTTGCCTTGATACTGTTTGCGTTGTGAAAATTTTAGCTATTACCAGCATCTGTGTTTACAAATGTATTCATTTGTTGTGCAATTGTGTTTTTTCTGCGTATTTTTCTTCAAAGTATAAATGACTGTGTTAGCATGCTTAATTGTCTTCTGCTTATCTTATTTTTTGATGTGTGTTAAACTTACAGTGGCGTATCCCGCCGCTTCCACAGTGGATGCCATGCTTACATTTTTTTTTTATTTTTCAAATAGTCTGACTTTAAAAAATTGATAGAAACCACAAAAGAAACTTCTCACCTCTCACTATAAAGAGGTCCACAATACACAGAAAAAAAAAAAACATTTCTAAAAGTAATCCGATAATTTTTTCAAAGCACACGCAGCTCCTAAAAGACATGTCTATCGCAAGCAACATAAAAAAAATAATGATAAGAAGACGAAGAAGAAGAAGAAGAAGAAGAAGAAGAAGAAGAAGAAGAAGAAGAAGAAGAAGAAGAAGAAGAAGA
>NC_068982.1:179607939-179614948 GCF_001194135.2 Octopus bimaculoides | reverse complement strand
TATATATATATATATATATATATCGAGAGAGAGAGAGAGAGAGAGAGAGAGAGAGAGAGAGACAGAGACAGACAGTCAGAAACAGAGATAGAGAGACAGAAATAGAAAGAGACAGGGAGATGGGGCTAGAAAGAATGCGCTAAGTATTTGTGAGCAAGATTCCGCAGGTCATCAATGGAAAAGTGCCGAACTTACGCATCATCCGCCAAATTTTAACTTTGGCATTACTCTTTTAAGCTTATCGATAGACATCAACGTAAAAAATTCCAATCTACTGGAAATGAAGTCGCACGCCATTTTTGGTGTCTCTCTAGCTGCTCACCAAAGTCACTTAGATTTTGTCAGCTTCTTGAAAGGGGCCAAGCCCTTTGTGTTCCGGATTGGGAAAGAGCTGGAATATTCTGTCAAAGATGTGTTATCCGTGGTCAAGAGCATGAAACATTCTCAAAAGTCAGACGCTTTCAGCATGATAGAGTCCGCATAGCAAGTCCAGAACCTCAATGACAACTGCAACGTATCGATGGGGGTCATCACAGAACAGCTCAAGGTGGTGAAGACTGCTACCAGACGTTTTACACAAACACATCAGGTACAAGTTCTCCTTGGTGAGGAGCAGATAGTTCCTGGCCTACAAGATCCAGAAATGCCTTGTGATCATGTGGCGCCAGCATCATGTTGGTCCTCACGGTCCTGACGCAATCATCCCCGACTGTTATATCTGGGGTATCATCGGAGACAGCGCAATGACCCAGTGGTTAGGGCAGCAGACTCGCGGTCATAGGATCGCGGTCATAGGATCGCGGTCATAAGATCGCGGTTTCGATTCCCAGACCGGGCGTTGTGAGTGTTTATTGAGCGAAAACACCTAAAAGCTCCACGAGGCTCCAGCACGGGATGCTGGCGAACCCTGCTGTACTCTTTCACCACAACTTTCTCTCACTCTTACTTCCTGTTTCTGTTGTGCCTGTAATTCAAAGGGTCAGCCTTGTCACATTGTGTCATGCTGAATATCCCCGAGAATTACGTTAAGGGTACACGTGTCTGTGGAGTGCTCAGCCACTTGCACGTTAATTTCACGAGCAGGCTGTTCCGTTGATCAGATCAACTGGAACACTCGACGTCGTAAGCGACGGAGTGCCAACAACAACAATCATTGGAGACAGGAACTTCTAGTGGCTCCACGGTACCAAGGACTTGTTGGGTCTAATGTTTGGGTGTGGAGGTTTCCTGATGCGGGCTTGCATTTGCTTCCGTGACCGAAATGGGATTTAGGACGGTATCTATCTTTCTCATTGTCTTTTGTTTCCGGTTGTCTGGTGGCTTTGTACATGTTTTTGTGTATTATACCACGTATATAAAATATGTTCACACGTTTAGAATAAATATAGATATGAGGTAAACTTAACACCGTGTGCTTTTAGTTAAGTAGTAATGTTCCTTCTCGAGTCATAGACTGAAAGAGCCGGTTTCCCGGTTTCCATGGTGCATATATTCCCCTTATGGACGAGACGCTGGTCCATCGTATCGTTCTATCTTTCCTTGCTCTTATTGACTTTCCTTGACTCATTTATACTTTGCCTCTGAAAATACATAAACTCTTCTGGCTACAGCTCATCATGATACTGTCACTGTTTCTCTTTGAGAATACACCAGAATATTTTCCTCTCACCAGTCCACGTTGGATTTAATATCAGGAATGACAGAGAATGAAGAAAAGAAATTAGGGACATTGATTACTATTTCTTTGAAGTAATTTAAGAAGGAATGGAACCTGAGTTATGGAGTACGAATTAACAAGAGCATTTCATTCTACATGAAACTCTTAGTAGTCAGCACAAAGGGGAGAAATTGTTGGGTGGTTTAACATGAAGATATGAATATCTTATCCAGCAGAGGAAATATATTATGGAGAGAGAAAGAGAGAGGGAGAAAGGGAGGGAGAGAAGAAAAAAGAGAAAGAGATTATAATATAAACTCATGTTAATAAATAAGTTCTCTGATAAGATATTTAGCTAATTTCTGTAGTGCGATAAATGGAATAACTATCGAAGAGAGCTAATAGGATTTATCAGGTTTTATCACAATAAATATCTGACACAAAGGAACCTCCATGTTTTCTGGCCCGTTCCATTTAACATCAGATCCTTCTTTTCAACAATATTTACAAAATTCTGTCTGATAAATCTCTCAGTGGATGTACAGTTTAGTGAACTGTCTCATAATGCTGGTATTCTGAAATCAGATCAGCCAAATTGGATCCAGCTTCAGTGAATTCCATTTCTTCCATTCCTTCTCCAGTATACCAATGCAAGAATGCGCGTCTTCGTAACATTGTATCATATTGCTCCATGATTCTCTTAAAAAGGGCTTGAATACTTGTAGAGTTACCAATAAAGGTTGCTGACATCTTAAGTCCTCGTGGCGGTATGTCACACACAGCAGTTTTAACGTTATCCGGAATCCACTCAACAAAGTATGTACTGTTCTTATTTTGAATGTTAAACATCTGCTCATCTACTTCCTTCATCGATAACCTTCCACGGAAGATACAAGCTGCACATAGATATCGACCGTCTAGCGGGTTAGCTGCAACCATCATATTTTTGGCGTCAAACATTTGTTGCGACAATTCTGGGACTGTCATTGCACGATATGGTTGTATACTGCGTGCTGTTAAAGGAGCGAACCCCGGAATAAAGAAATGGAGACGAGGAAATGGGATCATGTTAACTCCTAGCTTTCGAAGGTCAGCGTTTAATTGACCTGGGAATCGAAAACATGTTGTCATCCCAGACATTGTCGTTGATATTAAGTGATTTAGATCTTCTAAACTAGGTTGCGACAGTTTCAATGTGCGATGGCAGATATTAAAAAGTGCCTCGTTGTCAAAGCACATTGTTTCATTAGAATTATCCACCAGCGTGTTTATCGATAGTACAGCATTGTAAGGTTCTACAACAGTTTCGGAGACCTTCGGTGACGGTATAACAGTGAAGTTGAGATTAATACGATCTGAAAATTCTTCTTTTATTTTACTCATTAATAAGGCTCCTAGACCACCGCCTGAGCCGCCACCAATGGAATGAGTCAGTTGAAATCCTTGAATACAATCACAACCTTCAGCTTCTTTTCGTACAATATCATACACAGTATCACAAAGCTCAGCGCCTTCAGTAAAATATCCTTTGGCCCAATTATTTGATGCGCTACCTTGACCAAAAACAAAATTATCTGGTCGAAATAATTGTCCAAAAGGAGATCCTCTTATTGAATCTAATACTGCAGGCTCTAAATCCACTAAAATAGCCCTTGGTACGTATTTCCCCATTCGTGCCTCATTGAAATAAACGTTGATTCTTTCTATCTGAAGATCTGAATCTCCGTTAAACCTTCCTAGAGGATCAATTCCATGCTCGTCCGAAATATATTCCCAGAACCTCTCTCCAATGCGGTTTCCACATTGTCCGATCTGTATATGAACAATTTCTCTCATATTATTCCTGTATAAGGTTCGAAAAAAAAAAAAAAGGAAAAAATCCGTATCTTATTTTAGACTGGATTTTTAGAGACAACAAAATTGGAGAGAAGTGATAGAAATTATGGTTAGAATATTTTCCAATAAAATTCTTACGTTTTACGTTGTCATTATGACGTCAATGGTAGACCAAAAAAAAAAATCCTTTACACTAATTTTTGCGACATTATTTTTCCTTCTTTCAGCGTGAGAAAATTATCTTAACCAGTTCCATTTCAATTCGTAAGCATTGTCCACCTACAACTTTAATTTAGTCATTGTTCATTACTAACGACCTATGAATATTAATAGTCTTCAACAAAATTTCAGCAACTGATAAGGCATAATAAATATTTAGAGGACAGAATTTCTGTTTATTTTAAAGTAAAGGTTGTATACTACTGGTTTCGGTGAAGGTGATATAAGTTCAGTAAGCTAAATGGAACAAAGTCAGCAATTTCTGGGGAAGGGTTAAGTCGATCACATCAACCTCAGTACTTAACTGGTATTTATTTTATCGACCCCGAAAGGATGAAAGAGTAAATGGATCCCGGTGAAATTTGAACTCAAAACGTAAAGACGAACGAAATGCTAATCAAGATTTTGCCCAGTGTGCTAACGACTCTGCCAGCTCGCCACCTTAAACGTTCCATCGACAAAGAAAAGACAACGTGGTGATAATTAAGTGCTTATGATTTATTTGTGTACGAAACTTGTTATTGTTGTTGTTGTTGCTGTTGTTGCTGTTGTTGTTGTTGTTGCTGTTGTTGTTGTTGTTGCTGTTGTTGTTGTTGTTGTTGTGTAACTGTTGTGTCGACGACCCCAGGCGAAGAAGTAGGATCTCCCAAGACATATAAATAGAGGTAGTCTGGCCGTGGTAGGTGTGTTGAGTAGCAGTTGTTTAGCGGTTGAGTAGAGATCATCCGAAGGTGCTAGATAGCAGTAGCTTGAGACATAACAGTAACCTACAGGTAACTCAGACTGAGCAGACTTTTTGATCAATGATGTGACCTTGTCAACGACCAAAAGACAAGAGACGTTGATTCTCTTGTCTTTTTGTATTCTAATATGGTGTTTTTTTTTAAACAGTTGCGTGATTTGGAGTCGATTTAGTTACTCTTTTTAGTGCGTTGATCGACTTTATAGATGCTGTCTTGTTAATGAGTGAAGGGTATAACGTAGTGACGAGGGAGAAGCGTAGTCGAGGAGTGACAGGAATATAGTATGTTGATGCGTGTTGTTAAGTAAATGGAGTAACGTTATGGGAAATGAAAAGTGGGGTGTTACTGAGTGAAGGCTGTAATGCGTTTGTATATGTTTGCTAGTGATTGAGATAACGTGAAAGGGAAGAACAACTTTTGTAAGTTACATTTCTGGAGTGCAACGAGAATATTGTTTTCAAATAAAAAGATATACATAAATAAAATAAAATATTATTTATGTATCAAAACACTTCTTTAAAAATAAATTGGTGTGCCTTGTAGCATAAAGAAATGTTTTTAGCCGTGTTCAATAATATCATGGTGAACCTTTTAGACAGAGCATCTTATGCTATATTAACATGACTTTTTACAAGCTGTGTTGCAATAATCTGCACTAATATTTTTGTGAACATCGATCATTTAGTGTTAGCTACTGGAAATAGCCGAAATCCGGCTATAAATGACTGCTAATATATCATACATCATAAGAAATATTGTTCCACGCTGAAAATAGGCTTCAAATGTTGCCTAAATCGATTGTAAAACTTTCTTCCTGATTTAACAGTTTAATATCACAACTTTCGTTTGCGTTTAGCTTCGTAATGTTAATGACGAACGAGATGTTGATACCTAATTGCGGCGCCAATGCAAGTTCTAAGTAAAACAGCAGAAATTCAATTTTAAGATCAAACGTATCAAATCCCAAGGGAAACTAACCATGCAGGTCTATATTCATAGTTTCCTTGTCTCAAAAAATTATTGTATATCGAAAGATATCTATAGGAACCAATGTGGATATATGTAAATTGTGGTTAATTTATAAGTTTTTAAATTATGTTTAAAAGTCACTTTTTATTATAAGTCAGCTCTTTATAAGCTAAATACTGAGACGTCATGGTACCCAGTTGCATTGTTGCAAGTCTTTTATCAAATTAGATTCTAATTTATTCATTTAATTCAGTAAGTATGTGGTTACCATGTATAGCTGCTAAAGACTGCTATATTACCATAAATGATTAAATTGCTATTATTCTCGAGCTACGTATAATATTGGTTAGAAATTTATGTACACGGCCCGCAGTTTCAGGGGAGGGGGTAAGTTGATTACACCGACCCCAATGTTCAGCTTATACTGATCTTATCAATCCCGAATGGATGAAAGGAAAGTGGACCTCGACGGAATTTAAACTCAGAACGTACAGATGGATGAAATAGTTGAACATTTTGCCCGGCACGCTACCGATTCTACCAGCTCGCCGCCTTATGAGCTATGTATGATACTGATAAGAAATTTTGGCACAGAGCCAGCAATTTCAAGTAAGTGGATAAGTCGATTACACTGACCCCAGTCCTCGACTGGTACTAATTTTATCGATCCTGAATGATGACAGGCAAAGTGAACCTCGACAGAATTTGATCTCAGAACGACAGAATTTGAACTCGGACGAAATGCCGCTAAGTATTTTGCCCAGCGCGCTAACGATTCTGCCAAATCTCCTCCTTGTGAGCTACATATGATATTAAAAGTTATAGCGTTGGTTTTAAATGCCTATTAATGAAAAAAGAAATGCTGATGGTAAAGATCAATGCATCGACTTCACCCAGGATCTGAGATTAAACAATAACAAAAATAACCAATGTAGTCATTAACTATATCCTAGTATCTACACGGATAATTAAAACTTTTATCTCACACTGCACTGAAGCGAAAGTATAGAATAATCTTACAGTCCCTCAATGCTAAACTACTTCTGTGTCAACAAGAAACTATTACTATAAGTTAACTAAAACAACTTCACCGATCTGTTGAAATATCAAGTAGCTTGTCTTTTTTGGATTCTTCCGGAAGAAATAACCAAAAACAGCTATAGACTATATTCAACTGCCATCGAATATACTTGAAGAAATAAAGAAACAGTTAAAAAAAAAGCAAGTTTATATCCTGCAAGTCCTCTTATATCGATAGTTGCTTCAATATCGTCTAAGAAAACATAAGTGTACACTATGCGTGTCTAATGTATATTTCCATTTCTTAAGCAGCTAATCCTGTATGGAGATATGCACAAACACATACATACATACATACATAAATACATGCACACAAGCATTTACACACACATGCGTACATAGATGCATTCACACAAGCATACCTTATACACACATACACACACACTCACACGCCTAGACATATACATCAGAGCATAGAAGAGACTTTACATACAGTCAGCTATAAGTTCATGTTACACATCACGCAACACACACACACACAAGTATATTTGTGTATATATATATA
>NC_068982.1:179602355-179607179 GCF_001194135.2 Octopus bimaculoides | reverse complement strand
ACACACACACACAGAGGCGAGTCGATGGACTATGTTGCGCTCGTGCAGTCTATTTATGGCTTGGTTTCTTTCCAGGTCTGTGGGATCCAAATCGGTGATAAGAGGTTAGAGCCGAAAGCAATTAGTGGGTTCTCGGAGTCAAAGTCGGTAAAAATATATCGACTCCGAATATGACTAAATTTAAAAATGTAATATAATGCTTTAAATAATTTTAATTATTATATTTTCGCAGATATTAATTTGACTATTGTTCTGTACTCAAAATAATTGAATAAGACAATAGCTTTTATGAAAGAAGATCAGTTAGACGTAGTTCTGTTTGTAAGAACGATTCGTCAATTGTGACAATATGTCAGGAAATTTGGGATTTTGATATTTAATGTTCCTGATTTTCTGTAATAGATTATTTTTGTAGTTTATTTCTTATATATCAATTTACTTTCGGTTAAACCAGCATTCTTAAAAAAAAAATATTTCTAAGTTTTACCTCATAGTTGATGGTTTGTAACAGGCAAGGAATAAATAGACAGACAGATAGATAGATAGATAGATAGATAGATAGATAGATAGAGAGAGAGATAGAGAGTGAGAGAGAGAGAGAAAGTAATGACCTTATGGGAAAGTGAAATGAGAGAAATATTATCCATAAATGTGAGCGGTTGAAGTAGTGGGAGAGAGACAATAATAGCAACATATAGGTAAGGGGATTGAATAGAATAAAAGAATAAGCAACGTGATGGTATAGCAATAAATATAGTGGCCCAATGGTACAACAACAAACAAGGGTGATAACAAGAGAGAGAGAGCGAGTGATGGGGATGGCGCGCTCAGAAATAGGCGATGGCAAATGAGATTGATAGATGTCCATGTGAGGTTACATGAAGGTAAGACAGAGAGAGAGAGAGAGAGAGAGAAAGAGAAAGAGAGAGAGAGGGGGAGACAGATAGACAGGGACAGAGACTGAAAGAGACAGAAGGAGAGGGAGAGAGAGAGAGAGTTCTGGGTAGCTGGAGAGAAAGGCAATCGAAGGGGTTGATCAAAATGGGCAAATTAAATTCCAATTCACGTTACACAGATGTCGTGATAGAAGTCTATAGTGATAAGAGGGCTGGTAGTGTAGGAACTGAATAGAAATCGATCAAACACCACTTTTCATCACGCAGGCAGCATGGCTACAGTGGTTAAAGAAGATTGTAAATAGATGCGTAACAGGAATATAATGTTTGTCGCCTTGAATGTCATCTCTGTGACATTCAGTTTCTTGAGATCAAGTTTCATTACTTCATTTCATATTTTCCTGGAACAATCTGTTCTGCAGTTCACATAAACTTCTTGTGCTCGATATTTCTGACATCCTCCATGTGCATCATTTGCTCGAACCAAGGCAGTTTTCTCGCAGCCTATTTGTACTCTGTTGTTCGTTCACACTAACATTACACACCAAGCAGCGTTTGCTTACTTCATATCGTTCTAGCCGTCGCATATCTTTCACACTCAAAGCCTACATCTCTCTAACACGTAACGTTTCATCTCGTACGCGAGCATCATACAATCTGCTCTTCACTCTAAGAGTGAAACATTGTTACAAGTAAAGGCAATAGCTTCTTGAAATTTTCCCATCCCGTTCTTATTTTGACTACTATGCTTTCGGATCACCTGCCGCCGTTGCTAATTAGTTTACCTAAGTGACAAAACCTCCCAAACAGTTGAAGAAAATCATCTTGCATATATTCTTACTGTTAATTGAGTCGGGTTGATCTGGAGCTAAACAACAACTGTTTTACTTGATAATACTGACTAAAAATAAGTGTTTCATGTACTCTCAGGAATTTCAGCTTTTTGGATTGAAGCTTGTTACTGTTTTTTTTTTATTATTGACAACGGAATGATGATTGGAAAATTCGGCTAAACACCACGTGACATTTTGTCCACCGGTCTGCTATTTCTGCCACACACACAACCTTCTTTCGCTCACATTGTAGATGCTTTCAAAGTCCTGATGAATTGATAAAAGAACAGATTGTTAGTAAATTCACTTTATTTGTATTTCATTTCCTAGTTACTTACTGACTAAGCTAAGAGAGTATACGAGGGTCGGCTGAAGAGTTCATAGGCTGACAAAGATACTCTCATGGAATGTGACTAATGAGATAAATTTCTCAACATAGTTCCCCTTGTGGTCCATACACGTCTTCCATCGGTGATGCAGTCCTTGGATCCTTTGGTGAAGAAGCTTTTAACGTGTTGGTCAAAAATCTCATCATTGTCATTGCGATACTGGTTCCTAGTCAAGTGTTTTTTTCATTTTAAGGAACAGATGATAGTCAGATGGAGCTAAGTCAGAAGAATAAGGAGGCTGATCAACTAGTTCAAAGCCACAGTCACACACAGCAGCCATTGAAGACAAGGACATGTGTACTGGAGACTTTTCCTGATGAAACAAATGTCTTTTGTCAGTTTCCATGGGCTTTTGGTCTTAATAGCCTTTCGTATCTACCTTAGCAAGTTGGCATAGTACTCTCCGTTGATTGTGTGGTATTTTTGAAACACAATGCCTAATGCCCTTTGCTTCCCAAAACCTGAGGCCATCGTCTTTCGTGCAGATGAAACGACGTTGGCCTTCCCTGGAACAGTTGAGGAGGCGTGTTTCCACTCATGGATTACCTCTTTGTCCCAGGCTCAAAGTTATGAGCCCGAAACTCATCCTAGCTTAGAAAACGTCGAAGGAAACCAGCTGAATCTGCTTTAAACCATGTCAGATTTTCCTCCGATGTGATCACTTTAGTGCGCTTTTGATCAGGTGCCTGAAGACAACTCTCTTACGCAATATGCTAATAGTAATCGTTATTTTATTTATAGTCAATCGCTTGCCATCCATCAGCATGTGGTGAACACGATCAACATTTGCTTTGCTGATGGCAGTTGCAGGATGTCCAGATCTTGGATCATCTTCAATACTCTCCGTTCCATACCTACATTCAGTTACCCACTTTTGCACTGTTGATAAAGCTGGCGCGTCATCCTCTAATGTAACAGCTATATCAGTATCAATGTCCTTGGGGGCTAAACCCTTTTTCCATAGGTACCTGATAACACCACGATGCCAAATTTTGTCCATTTTCAAGAGAAGTCGCAACTAGTTACTTCTGAAGTCTTTGAATAGTAAGATGTTAGTTTACTGGGACAGAAACCAAAACAGTTTATTAATAAGAAGGGTTGAAATTAATGCTTACAAGATTTCACAGCTCTAGCATCACACTCCTTTTATAGTCAACCTATGAACTTTTCAGCCCACCCTCGTAAGACAAAACTAAATTGAAAACAAAATTTATTAATTTCAACAGAACCACAGATACTACTATTTATTGTAGCATTATTAATGTATAGAATATCTGCGTCTAGTCTAGATTCGATAGACACTTAAGAATTAGCAAAAGCATAATACATGCTACTAAGCTGTACATGCTGACCAGTGACGGCTGAAGTTACTGACTGTTTAAGCTGAAAAAAAAAAAAAAATTACAAGCTTTGGGGCTGAACAACAACAGTAATAACGATACTAAGAAAATTAATGATAATTAAATCAGTTAAGAAGATTATTATTAATGACAAATTGAGATAACAACATAATTATCTCTACATCCAAATTCAACAGGTTAAAACTCTTTGTCGTGTCGCTCTGTTAATTTCAACAGTCTGAATGTCTTCTCTGAATCAAAGATAACCGCCATAAACTTCCTGAGCTGCCTGACTACCGTTTTATGGATGATTTATTGACTCACTGGACACCAACATTGTTGAAAGTTATCTTCATTGGAAAAACAAAATAGTTTCAAAATTCATATGTATGTCTTTTGTTTTCTTGCTTCGGAGCTGTCTACCGGTAAATTATGCTTGACCAATAAATTTCAAAGCTATTTCGATGCAAAGGACATTTGCTGACCTCAACAGACAGACCACGGACTACAATGCTATTGTTGAGACATTCTAACTGCAATAGCCTCCTCACACCTGACCTTTGATATTTGTTGGTCATGAAGAAAAATGACGTTAGACAGCACGAAACTGAAACAACGAGTGGTGTCCATTCAGACCAGGAAGATGTGTGTTGAATAAAGAAAATTTACATATTTCATAAAATTATTGTGAAGTTGTAATGGCATAATTATATATAGGATACGAAAACTTTAAAAACTACAAAAATTATGATTAAAAAGGTAATTTCAGATTTCCTTGCAACATATTGTGTGAGAGAACAAATGATTCCCCATGTCTTCGTTCCACGCTTACGCTATGTGTCAGAAGCAGTTCGATAATGTAAACATTATCAATGTCACATACTTCATTTAAGTGTGTTGTTAAACGCTTTTAGGTCGCGATATTTCGCCCTGGAGAGCGCCCCCTTAAGACGTGCAGTGTAAAAAACAAGGAAAAACACAAAAAAGCAGTATACAGCTTCGATGAGCATAAATATCTGCAATTATCGATATCTGTCGTTCCTAGTTACCTTCGGGATTGTTCGTTTTGCCTGGTTTTGTAAAGTATACTGCTTCTGTTAACATTCTGCGTCTTTAAAGGGACCTCCTTGAATGAAATACTGAGCCTAAAATTGTTTAACAACATACATACATTGAGTATACAATATATATATATATATTCATTATATATATATGTGTATATATATATATATTCATCATTCCTGATGAATCTGAAACAGGATGAAAAGATGACAGCGCTAAATAACTAATTATCCAAACTTCTGACCACTTCCTATTTCTTTACACACACACACACACACACACACACACACACACACACACACAC
>NC_068982.1:179600978-179602345 GCF_001194135.2 Octopus bimaculoides | reverse complement strand
ATACTACACACACACACACACACACACACACACATGTATGTATGTATGTATGCATATGGCAAGGAGATAAATAGGTGTGGGCCCTTGGATCCAAAGCTATTGCAGTATATGGTCCTCGCCAGATACATACATACATACAGACATATATATACATATATATATGATGAGTAAAAAAGCCAGTTTTAAATCTCTGAATGAGATCTAAGTAGTAATGATACTTCATAATAAAATCTATTTGCCAACGTAAGGTGGCAGTCCTGCGTAGGACCATGTTACTACCTTTTAACCCCAGGAAAACTTCTTTTCCAGTTGGTTATCAACACACATTCTGTGTCTGAAATATACTGCGAGCGTACTACTCCCTCCTATCCATTAGCATTACCAACAGACCAATGGTTTTTGGGTAATTTGCAGTCCTCGGTGCTGGCCAACCGTCGGTCAGAGACAGCAGCTTACTCGACACTACTCACAATATATAAATATGTAAGTGACAGACAGTTACTGATCTCGTAATGAGTAAAACAGCTAGTTTTAAACCTCTGAATGAGATCTAAGTAGTAACTATACTTCATAGAAAAATTGAATTACCCAAAGTAAAGTGGAGTCCTGTATGTATGTATGTATGTATGTATGTATGTATGTATGTATGTATGTATGTATGTATGTATGTATGTATGCATGCATGCATGCATGTATGTATGTACTATGCATGTATATATATGTACGTGTGCTTTCACACAACACAGATATCAATACATACATCATGTGTGCGCGCACGTGTATGTATGTGTCTGTACATTTCTGCGTATGAATGTATATACGTATATGTATATATATATATATATATATATATATATATATATATATATATATATATATATGCACACACACATACATACATACATACATACATACATACATACATACAAACATACACGCATGCACACGCACAAATAGGAGGCATGTGTATGTGTATGTCTGTTTCATGAACATGTGTATGTTAATAGAAAATAGCCGAATGAAAAAAAAAAAACAAAAAGAAAAAACGCGATTTCTGAGTTTTAATGTACCGTAGGCGCTCGGTGGAGACTCCACAGTTCGTCATGAGAAAAGTAACTGATTTTAATGGATATTTTTACTCTGAAATGATCAAAGAAGTTGTTATACGTTTGATATACACCTTGTTCCTATTCCTTAACATAGCCTGAAACATACTTGGCTCTATATTAACAGAAAAGTTAACAAATGAAACCAAAAAGTGATATATCTCTGTATATGTGGTCATGACTTGAATATATTTTCACCAGTAGCTATTCTTTTTGTTAGTCACTCTTTCTGTAAATACACACACATATATATATATATAT
>NC_068982.1:179600580-179600968 GCF_001194135.2 Octopus bimaculoides | reverse complement strand
TATATATATATATATATATATATATATATATATATATGTAATTTATGCTTACTTTTACTTATATGTGCAACTTATACTTACATATACATATATCTATATAATTTTATACATATACATATATATAATTCTTATATATATAATATATATATAAATAAAATTATATATATATGTATAAAATTACATATATACATGCATGTATATGTAAATATATGCACACACACACACATATATATGTAATTTATATATATGTATATAATTATTTATATGAATAAGTATATGTATGTATATATATAATTATATATTTATATAATATATATATATATTTATATATATACATACATACATACATACATATATATATATATATATATATATATATATATATATA
>NC_068982.1:179599173-179600287 GCF_001194135.2 Octopus bimaculoides | reverse complement strand
ACACATCCACAGCCACCCACACCATACACCCGCACAATACTATTTCTTTCTTCCTCTTTCTCTCTCTCTCTCTCTCTCTCTCCCGCACACACACACACACACACACACACACACACACACTCACACACACTGTTAGAATATATATATATATACACATGGGTATCATGTTTTCATTCTTTTCTATACGCCGATATAGACTGGTCGTCTCTGTTTCAACACCGCGTCTCTCCACTTGTTGCCCAGCCCTTCATCTTCGCGGGCTCAGCATCTCGAATTGATCCTTCATCACCTATATATACTCACACATCCTTCTACTTTCAAGTCCTGCAGTGTCCTCCATGCAGTGCTTGATTATTTTCATTCGGGTAGTAAGAAACTTGCTTCTCAACCGTATGTTCTACTATAGCCCCCGGACGACGAAAGACTTGTGAGTGGATATGATAGACAGTAACTGAAAGAAGCCCCCCGTAGAGATATGTATACCTCTATGTGTGCGTGTTTGTCTTTGTCCTCAACCACCGGTTGTTAAGCGGTAGTGTGTTAACGTACACGTAACTTAGTGGTTCAGCATAAGAGTCCGATGGAATAAGTACCAAACTTAAAATAATAAATACTGGAGTTTCTTACTTTCGACTTCGTCTCTCGCTCTTCGCTAGATATCCCTGACGCTTATCACTTCTAGCAACCTAACACCAATCCTTGCTCTCTGTCTTTCCTCGACTCTTTCCAGACCTGCCCCTTAGCTTTTATGGTTTTCTATAGTCCACTACCAAGTTACCTTCCACCAAACCAAAAGTTTGTTCCATCCACAAATATGGACTGTAACTCACGGTGTGTTGACCCACTGTATGTTGGCTTGCAGGAACAGACTGCTGTTTTCTATGTCATGTGTGTGTGTGTGTGTGTGTGTATATATATATATATGCATGCATTTTACACACACACACACACGCGAACACACGCGCACACACACACATGATAAAGGAAAAGAACGACTGAAGAGGAAACTATGTTAGATGTAGTAATATTTATTCTTTTCTACTCTATCCATATGGCCTGAAAGTTTTGGGGAGGGAGTCAGTCGATTAGATCGACCTCAGTACGCAACTGGTAC
>NC_068982.1:179594758-179598812 GCF_001194135.2 Octopus bimaculoides | reverse complement strand
ACTCAGAACACGTAGCGGCAGACGAAATACCGCTAAGCATTTCGCCCGGCGTACTAACGTTTCTTGTTTCTTTATTGCCCACAAGGGGCTAAACATAGAGGGGACAAACAAGGATAGACAAAGGGATTAAGTCGATTACATTGACCCCAGTGCGTAACTGGTACTTAATTTATCGACCCCGAAAGGATGAAATGAAAAGTCGACCTCGGTGGAATTTGAACCCAGAACGTAACGGCAGACGAAATACCGCTAAGCATTTCATCCGGTGTGCTAAGGTTTCTAACAGCTCGCCGCCCTCGATGCAGCAATATTTATTACGTGAATTTTTTTTCAAAGAAATACTGACAAGTTGCTATTTTAAATAGCATATTTTACTTAACATTTATTAAATGAACACACAGAGATATAACACCTCTATCACTTCCAAGTTTTGTATACTACTCTACCACATATAGGACGTCATACACTTCTTAAAATAATGAAGTCTACCATACACAGCTAATCTGGTGGAAGCCTTTCTCACTCTTAGTGTTGTGTACGCTTAGAAATCAGTGTAAAATATCGAGCCAGGAATCGAAACTGGATATCCGATTCAGCTTGCTTGGAACTCACCATCATCCTATGTTGCTCCAAAGATCCTCAATAATAACAAAATATTTCAATGTAACATGTACGCGTATGTGTTTCTTTATATATACATATTAATTTACATACATACATACAAACACTCACACACACACATATATATATACACTGAAACACACATATACATACACACTCACACACACACATATATATATACACATACACACGTGCATACATATATAGATATATATGTATACAAACACACATACATACACAAATACATATATACTTTCATATGCGCGCACACACACTCATATATACATATATACACATACAGAGACATAAATGCGTGCGAGTGTCTGTATGTACGAATGTATGCATGTCTGAGTGTGTGGGAGTGTGCGTGCGTGTACGTACGTGCGTGCGTGTGTGTGTGTGTGTGTGTGCGTCTGTATAATAATCGTTTGTAATTCTCAGAATTATTAACCATCTTTCAGCGGAATCATTAAATGGTAAGAAGTTTCTGTTCAACTCTGGAAGCTGCAATTCCTAGTAGATTTATCAAGTTCGTTACGCAGAGAGGCTTATTTTCTCAACACACGCATTCTGTTGCATCATAAATCGTTACTGAGAAAATTATCTTGTTTTTCCGCCAACTATTTATTCTAAAAGCCTTCTTATAATCTTTGTTTCTTTGAGCAAGTATTTCAAGTTTTTTTGTTGTTGTTTTTCTTTATTGTCTGAGAAACCAAAGTACTTTAAAAGCCTACTCACAATTGTATTGTATTTTATAAGATATTTTTAAACTGCTCATGCCGTGGCAGATGTGAGGCATGTATATATGTATATATATGTGTGTGTGTATATATATATGTATGCACACACATATACAAACGTAACTACGTGTAGGCACACATTCAATCACTCATCACTTTTCACCCACATCTGAACGAACATAGCGAAATACCCCTGTACGACAACATAGCAAATTCTCCTTTCTCTCTCTCTCTCTCTCTCTCTCTCTCTCTCTCTCTCTTTCGCTAACACACAAGTAGCAAGAGATTTGAACCGACAAACTAACTAAGCACACACGAGCACTCACACACACACATACATACAAATACATTGGCACTTAGACTCATGCACACATATACAGACATATGATGCAACTATACTGAAGAAAATACGGTGTCAGCTATATTTCCACTCAGCTAACGCACACATTTAAACACACACACACACATGCATACACTCTGGGTATCACCCTCCACGTAAATGTACAGAAGACAAGAAGCGTCTAAAGTCTGGCGTGGTATATTACCATTGTCTAATCCTGATTATTGTCTCAAAGGAAGACTTTACAATCTATCAAAGAGAAATCTTGAAATCTTAGGATCAAGCTTGTTATTTAAAATTTAAGGAATAAGTGTTGACATTACGGCTTGCTGTTCAAATAGCGAACATAGTTGTTATTGTCAAATGGATGTTAGAGATTAATTTGTGAGAAGGCCAGGTTTTCTTTCAGCTATTGCATCTATCATCGGTTACTGCATTGATATCCATATTAATATTAAATGAAACAGAGATATGTCTCATGTAAATAAAAAGTAGGTAAACTTGTACACTTGTATAATTGTCTAAGAGACAATTATTTAAGCGGCTACTTTAACATCTTAGACATTATCGTGTGTATTCTTACTGTCTACGATATCTAAATATTATTGGCTCCGAAATGTCTCTTGTTGTTTATACAGTCTTTCATCATTCATTAACTTATATTTAATTCTCTGTGATTGCATTTAGTGGAATCATGTCAGTGATCAAATCACAGTTGTTGCAAAGACACCAAATAATGAATGTTTAAATGAAGTTTAATAAAGGTGGTTTGAGTCTCAGTGTATTTTTGAAATGCTAATATGTGTGTTCAGGCTGTAATCGTTTGAGTTTCAACACATGATCTCAGATCAAATCACTTGTCGGGACGAAGTATATATCTCTAAGATTCTAGCTTACATATCTTGCAATTTTAATATGAATTTTGCCTTTCAGAACAATATTTTAAAAAATCTTCTCTAAAATGTGAATATATTCACAAAAATCGAAAGAAAATGAATCTCTGTAACTGAAAACAAAACTAACCAAATTGATAACTGTTTTTAACAGACAGATGCAGCAAATATATTCATAAATGTAACTGAATGTGTGTGCATATATGTTACCAACTGTAAGGTTTATTCTCTCTCTCTCTCTTTCTATATGTACATACATACACACATATATATATTTATCTATTTATCCATCTATCTCTCTCCTCTCTCCCTATTGCTGCTGAACTGTAAAAATCCATGAATACCAACATATTGCAAGTGTTAAATGTATTACTGTTTGGGACTTAGTCGGAAAAAATGCACATGGTTTACATTGAGAAAAAAGATATATTGTTATAATATTATGAATTCATTATATTCATATTCATATTTATATTCATGAAATGCATATTTCATGTTGTATGGAAACAATAGTAACTAAAGAATTAAAGATAATACCATAGATTCCAGTCTCTGAGTAAATATATTTACTTATTTTTTTATATGTATACCTATAACTAATGATTATTCTAAATTTTCTCTTTCCAGGCAGCACTTACCAAAAGAATCAGACATATCCACAAAGCTCTGGAACCGTATAAATGGGCTACACTACAAAGTAGAGAAGACATACTGGAGATCTATAAACAATACACGCCTTTGTACACATATGCACACGAATATATTACGTAACGATATGTACTTTCAGATAAATATATTATACGCTCAAACACACAGACACACAAACACACATACGCCCTCCCCCACACACATGCATATAATCATATGGTAATGTATCTGAATGTGTTTGAATGTTTTGTGTAAATGATGATGATATGGTGATCCCACGTATACAAGGAACAAGTGTGAGAAGAATAGGGGTGAGAGAAAGAGAAAGAGAGGGAGATTACTAAAACAGAGAAATTGCTATATAAAGAAGTAATAATGGGAGATAAATACAGAGATAAATTGACAAATGGAATATGAGAGACAAAGTCTCACACACACATATATGTGTGTGTGTATGAGTGTGTGTGTGTGTCTGCGTGTGTGTGTATGTAACCAGTTCAGTACTATATACAGCTTATATGAACTGTCTACAGCTGACATTTCAATACGACAAATGGTATACTTATAGGATGGAAAACAACAAATAAACTACAAGTGAGAGAAAGAAAGGACGAAGTGAATTAAAACAGTATATCAGGTGGAACTCCGCCGTTAAGTTATAATGTCCTTTTGTCTGCAAGCTTTCGTGTGATGAAAATGTCTAAACAGGCTTTCCTTCAGAAAACCAAGCGACAGCTTTCGTATATGAAATATGCAAGTATAATGATTTCTCATAGTATATCTCTTTCAAATGTTGTGGTGATGGCACCTAC
>NC_068982.1:179591718-179593141 GCF_001194135.2 Octopus bimaculoides | reverse complement strand
ATATATATATTTATTTATGTGTTACACATAGACATAATATTATACACATCATATATAGATCATGTACAATTGTGTATACACACATATATACATATATATATGTACACACACACACACACACACACATATATATATATATATATATATATATATATATATATATTACATACATAATTATATATGCACACATATATATGATATTGTATATATCAAATGTATATATAAGGCTGACACTGAAGTTTTCTCTGCTCGCACATTGCTCCTATCAGACACACGCATAATTACCCAGTGATCTGAACTACTTCAAACCTATTAAAACCAGGATATAACTACGGAAATCTGTTTATTTTTCTAGTCATGGTACCATTCTACGGAAATAAGTTATCTCTAATAAATACTAGTTTATAACTTCTACCGTTTCATTGCACATTACAAAGAACATTTGAGGAAAAGAAGCCAATTTTTTTTGCAGAGTGTTATCTATTTGAATATTTTCCACTCTTGCAATACCAATCAGACTTCGATAATACTTACACACAATGGAACGTGATCTAAGGACGTCACTGCGTGTCGTCCTGACGGGCACGATTATGTATCATTATGTGGAGTTGAGTTGTGTCAGAGCGTATGTTTGGAGGGTGGATGTAAATTTATGCAAACCGACAAAAAAAAAAAAAGGGAAAGAAAAGAAAGAAAAAAAGGATTGACAGTGTACAACTTCGCGAACGGTCCGTTTTTTGGATATATTAAATATGGATTAAAATAAGAACAAAGCTGGGCTCAATACCTGGTGCTGCTGTGACCTGTTAGACTGCCGAAGCTGGTTCAATTATAAGAAAAAACAAACAGAACAAAACAAACAAACAAAAATTAGAAAATAAAAGAAAATTTGGTTTCTGCCAGAGATCTGAAGAAACTGATATGGATTCATACCATCGCATCAAACAACAGAGCAAATACTGCATATATATATATATATATATATATACGATATATATATATGTATATATAGTAGGTGTATGTATGTATATATGTTGTACCTATCTCAATATCGTGACGTGTGTTTGCGTGTGTGTATATAACATTAACCGTTTATTGTCTCTACTTGCTTGTACGGATTTCACCTTGCTGTATTTTCATATTCATGTGCTGAATATTGTTGAATTGTTGTATTGTTGTGTTGTTGTGGATGTTGTTGTTGTTGGTGTTGTGTGTCTTGCACACAGACTAATGAGCTTGTTTTACACACACACTCACACACACACACACACACACACACACACACGCAAGCACGCACATAGACACACACGCACACAAGACACATGCACATGTATAGACATATGCATTATATATGTTTATATATGTTTATATATGTATAAATATTATTTATTAATTTATATTATATTATATTATATTATATATA
>NC_068982.1:179579863-179590735 GCF_001194135.2 Octopus bimaculoides | reverse complement strand
TATATATATATATATATATATATGTATATATGTATATAGGGTTGCTCAAAAGTCCATGATCGCTATAAAGTCTTAGCAACATTACATTTTTGGTTTTTGTTATAGTTAACAGTCCTATTGTGATAATAAAAAATGCCCCGAACTCAATGGGCCTACCCCAAAACTCACATTCACACTGATATATATATATATATATATATACATACATAATATGTATTTATTGCATGCATACATGTATATATGCATATACTTGCATAAACAATACACACACATAAATACCCATGTCTTTATAGTTAACTGTATCTTATACTTTATTCTAACAAGCTCAATAACAGAGAACTGTTTACTTGGACGTTTTCTTATACTTATTTCCTAACAATCAAACCTTTACAGAAACTCAACCGCCATCATTCTGAACTATACAAACATAGAGTCACCTCTTCGATTGAGCTTGTTCAGGACAAAAAATGTTATTAACCATATATATGTATGTATTTATCTATATGTATATGCATATGTATGTATATATTTACGCATATAAATACGTATATATATATAATGCCACATATGCGAATATATAATCATATATATAAAGTTAATTATGTTTCTATGTATGTTATATGTATAGCTGTAATGATATATATTTTTTATTTTGTTTTCAAATAAAGTTTTAAAAGATTTTCATCTTGTCTTGTTAATTTGTACTTGCCTAACCTATAACCTTTAATTAAAAGGAGATAAACAGACAAATAATGCTATCTCTAAAGACCTCTTACTGGATATTTATTTGATCTGGTTGTAATTTAATTCCATGATATTTTACTTCAAATTTGGAGTATCTTGTCTAAATAAATAAGAGTTTCTAATTTGTATCTTATTTCAATAATGAGCGTTATTTAATTAGAAACTGAATATCTGTAAACTTTACTATGCCACACCTTAGATAAGAATTAAATTGTGAATTAAACTTCCCAGCAACCTTGGTTGTTTAACCCCAGCTCAGTCCTGATCGAGGAGATCCATGTAGTCTTAAGTCAGCCCCTATTGAGGAGGAGCATGGCCAAAGACGTTCTTGTTAAGGCAAATCAATTTTTTCCCCAGACTTCGACCACTTTATGTAATGCATCTTCCTTTTATGAAAAAAACTGGGGCATAACTTCAGTGATATTTGGCTGCTTTTTCTCGTGCTGCTCTTCAATACTCAAAAGAAAGCATTACCTTTATATTTTGCAAGTTACCGCTAAGTGTTGTTTCACACTTTGATACGAATATTGATTGATTCTCGTCCCTTTTTATTCAAAAAATATATGAACTCTGTTTTACAAGATATGAACCCTCCAGCTTATTGTTATTTTCATATTAATATCTTTACACAATTCGACAAATATCATTGCTGGGACAACTCTATTATTAACAGATAGTATTTAACACAGAGAAATTTAGTTTGGGAAATTTCCTTCAGAATAATTATTCTCTACTTGCTGTTGTTACTATTTAGCCTCAGGGCAGCTTTGATCAAGCCGACCTCTGATAAAATATTGCATTGCTTTGTTTTTGTCTTTCTTTTATGCAGGAGTGTTTTATTCAATGTGTCTCACATGCATATGGCATTAAACATCACACGATCCGATGTGGTTTTTCTTCTTTTCAGGTAATAGGCAGTAATGTGAAAGAATGTTGGCTGCCATTTTTAACTGGTCGGGTGACTACGTTGCTAGCTTTTTCCCCAAAGTGATACATATTCGTGTTGATATGGTGATATCTCATGATATTTCAAAACTCCCTTGAACAGGGGTCTTATGATAAAATTGGGTGTAATAAATGTTGTATCTGAATTGTAATTGCTCAAGCAAAATGCAAAATAACATAAGAAATAACTTAATCCACTAAATTGAAATGCCATCGAGGTCAGGATCATCATTCAGCCGTTAGGCGTTGATAGGTTAAGGTGCCAATCCTGGTAAGTGGATTAATGTGTTTGTTAAAACCCTGTATGAGATGTTTTGTGGTATTTGTTTCGGTTCATGCTGTTCGCAGTTACTTTTGTCGGTAGACTTAAACTGTCGCTCGGTTCAACACTACCAACTTCTCCTAAGGTATCTCTAGTGGAATACACCCATTTTCAAACTTTCGGTATAATTCTCCATTTTGAGAATAACTTCATCCCTTCTACCCCACTCGAAAGAAAAATGAGAAAAGAATAAAAGGTTATTGGGTCCAGTCATTCCTTTTCTGACTAAACGTCGAAAAGGAGCACAAGTTTGAAACTCCAAACTAATTTGTGAGACAGTTTTTGATCAAAAATGGCGTCACCTCGCTTACACACCTTTCCTATTCATCCAGTCTTTCTCCATGCGATTTTTTTTTTTTGTTCACACGAATGAAAAAAGTCCTCAAAGAAAAATGTTTTGCAGATGTGGAAGAGGTAAAAAAGAAAAAAACCCAAAATCAACGGAGCCGTTATAAGACACCATTTCATAAGAAATCCAGGACTGCTTTGAGCAGTGGAAAACGCGTCCGGGCCGATGCATTGCTTCAGATGGAGAATACTTTGAAAGCGATAAAAGTGTAAACATGTAAGACTAAGTGAATAAAATAATATTGTAAAATTCCAGTTTCTTTTGGGTATGCCCTCGTAAATGGTAGATCATCTTATTTTTGCGTTTTCGATGGCATTCATTATTTTCATTTTTTTCTTTTCCCTAGTTTCAACCACGCTGGGTCTTGGCCTTAAAGAAATTTAAATTATTTTACCAACCCCAGTACTTGGGCTGGTACATTTTTATTAGCACGAACAAAATCAAAATACTACAAAGTAGTTTTCTTCTGAGGACTTATTCTGCCAACGCACATTACACGAACACTAAAGGACTTTCGTATTTATTTACATTTGACAGATATTTGTCCTCATCTTGTTTGTTGTTAACACAACGTTTCGGCTGATATACCCTCCAGCCTTCATCATATGGCGTAGTGGTTAAGAGCGCGGGCTACTAACTCCAAGATTCCGAGTTAGAGTCCAGGCAGTGACCTGAATAATAATAATAATAATAATAATAATAACAATAATAATAATAATAATAATAACAATAACATCGAAAAATACCTTAGGAATGAGAACCCGGGTTCGAAACTTCCTCAAGACACCTGATGAAGACTGGAGGGTGTTAACAACAAACAAGATGATCACAGAAGTACAGCTCCCAAAATTACTACAGAGCTTAATGACCACTTCGAGAACCCAGTTTCCACAAAAACTGTTCACCGAACAAAGCCGGATTTCACGGGAGGGCTGCAATCAGAAAACCACTACTTTCAAAAACAAACGTTGCAAAGCGTTTAGCGTGGAGTAAAAACCTATAGATTTGATCCCTAGAGCAGTGGAAGAATGTTATTTTCTCGGACGAGTCATCCTTTACCTTATTTCCAATCACAAGCCGAGTATACGTGTGGAGACAACCAAAAGAAGCATTTGACCCACACTGCCTTCTTCCAACTGTTAAACAGGGAGGAGGATCTGTGGTGATCTGGGGACCCAGTGGTTTCCTATTATGTTTGCGAAAATGTTTCCGGAGGGAAACTCAATCTTTCAGTTGTTACTGAATGGCACGAGGAACATTCTAGGGAGGTTGAACATCTTATCTGGCCACAACAGTCCCCAGATCTCAATATTATTGAACATTTATGGTGCATTTCAGAAAAACAAGAAACGAGTCAATATCATCCACCATTATTACTACAAGAACTGGAGACTGTTTTAGCTGAAGAATGGACAAAAATTCATTTGAAAACAATTGAAACTTTGTACGAGTCCATACCGCGTAGAATTCAAGCTGTAATTACTGCCACAGGCGGTCCTACCCCATATTAAAATAAATTTGTTTGAAATTTTAAGGTGTTTCCATTATTTTGTCCAACCTCTCTCTCTCGCTCTCTCTCTCTATATATAGTGTGTGTGTGTGTCATTCTATATATTTCCTACTCTAACATTTACAGTGTTCTGCGCTAGTCAACCACTATTAAATCAGTTATTTCTGTTGTAAAAAAAAAATTGTAGGATTTTTGGAGTCTTTCCAGTTGCTAGAGGTTCTTCTTCCCAAAGACGGTGTGATGTACGGAATTATCACAAAGTATAGAGAAAAATAAATCATATTATACCGATTGAAAGAAATGGAAGGCAGCCTAGAAAGATTCAGCATTGATACAAAATTAATTGAGATAAGCTCTGTGTTTTCTATAAAATAGTTTAGTACCTGTTAACCCAACCTTATCACTTGAATATTGGGAATCTAGTTGTCGAATCACACACTGTGAGCATGAATGCATGTGAGTGAGCGTGTGTGGTCGTATCAGAATCATATTTTCAGGTAACTATAAGATTTGGCAGTGTCATAGTATGTAATGTATGCAAATTTGTGTTTGTAGTCTGTGTGTGATTATGATTGCATGTGCTTGTGTGTGATTGTGAGTGTATGTGTCTGTGTGTGATTGTGTGTGATGATTCCATATTTGTGTGTGATTTTTGTTTGCATGCAAGTGTGTATGTGTGTGTGCATGTGTGTGTTTATGTGGTATTGTAAATGTAGAGTGTGTGTAATGCGTGTGTGGAGAAGCTTCGTGCTCAGTGTGTATACATATGTAACGCTTAGTATAATCTGTGCGTTGTGTAGTGCTATATAACATAGTGTGTATGTGTGTATGGTGTGTGTGTGTGTGTGTGTGTGTGTGTGTGTATACGTCCGTGTGAACGTGCGTGTGCGTACGTATGTGTATGTGTACGTGAGTGCGCATGTGTATGTGCGTGTACGCGTGTGTGTACATGCGTATGTTTAGTGCTTGTGTGGTGATGCGTTGGACAGAGTGTAAATAAATGTGTAGCGTAGAATGTAGTACGAAGGTGGTGTGTAGTTGTATAACATAGCGTGTGGTTTACTGTGTAATGTAGTGTTGGGTTATGTAGAATGTAGCGTAGCATTTTGCAGTGCAGTGACGTACGTGTTGCATATTTCGTAGTGTGTTGACCATGGGATTGCACCAAGAAAGTTACCCTCCAAGTCACAAGTCCGGGCAAGGTTGTTTATGCAAGACAAGCAATCACCCATGCATACAAGTCTCTCTTCTTCATGTCACCGATGTTATCCAAGTGAAAAGCAAAGGCCGATACAACTTGGCGTCAGTGTCGCTGCAACTCATTTCTACAAGTGAGTGAACTGGAACAACGTGAAAAATAAAGTGCCTTGCTCAAGAAAGCGACACACAGTCCGGTCCAGGAACCGAACTCACTACCTCATAATTGTGAGCCCGACGCTCTAACCACTGAACCATGCGTAGTGTACTCTTTAAGTAGTATACGTGCGTAGAGTTGTGAATAAACACACGAGAAGTATAATGTAGTATATATTTGTAGTGTGTATGTAGCGTACTGTATAGTGAAGGGGTCATGGCCGAGTGATTAAGAAGTTCACTACTCGCTCGTGAGATCCTGGGTTCGATTCCACTGTGTCTCATCTGGCGCAAATGTCTTTTACTATAGCCTACGCTTAAACTAAGCCTCATTTGAGAAATGGGAATGCAGAAACTGCGTGGAAGCCTGTCTGAATGGACTTTACTTATAACTCAAAGATTCAACCTTGTCACACAGACTGTGTCACACTGAATCAACTTACCACCTTATGATAGTGTTACATGTGTCTGAGGAATACTCGGTCAGTTACACGCTAATTCAATGAAAAGATAAAGCAGTTGATGGAGTGCTCCTCATCGAAACTGATAGAAGATCGATAAATGTAGCTTAGTGCGATGTGTGTGTATGAAGGGTATGTGTGTAAGTGCATGGTGTAACGTATAGTGTACTCTGTGTGTGTGTGTGTGTATGATTGCATGTGTTCGTGTGCAGGTATGTTTCTGTGTATAGTGCTTCTATGTGTGCATGTATGTATGAGTGTGTGTGCGTGTTTGTGTATGTGTTTATGTGCATGCTTGTGAATGTGTGTGTGGACGCGCGTAAGCTCGCACAAATGTAGTACGTGCTGAATAAGTGTAAACAACAAATTTCGATCGCATCAGAAATTATTGTTTGTCGACAATCAATCTAAGAAAGACAAATTGTGAAATTAGCTTGTGAAGAAGAAAAAGAGGAGGAAGAGGGGATGAGCAAAGATCGCAGTGAGGGGTAGGGAAAGGAGGGAGAGAAAGAGAGGGAGGGAAAGAGCGGGAGGGAAAGAGAGGGAGAGAGAAATGGTAAGTGGTGGTTCAGGAGAAATAAATTCGTTAAACTCTTTCTATTATTATTATTGGTGAGCATGAAGACGGCGACTTGGCAGAATCATTAGCACGCCGGGCGAAATGCTTAGAGGTATTTCGTCTGCCGCTACATTCTAAGTTCAAATTCCGCCGAGGTCGACTTTGCATTTCATCCTTTCGGGGTCGATAAATTAAGTACCAGTTACGCACTGAGGTCGATGTAATCGACCTAATCCCTTTGTCTGTCCTTGTTTGTCCCCTCTACGTTTAGTCCCTTGTGGGCAATAAAGAAATAAGAATCGTTAGCACGCCGGGCGAAATGCTTAGAGGTATTTCGTCAGCCGCTACGTTCTGAGTTCAAATTCCACCGAGGTCGACTTTGCCTTTCATCCTTTCGGAGTCTTTGAAATAAGAACCAGTTACGTACTGGGGTCGATATAATCGACTAGCCCTCTTCCCCCAAAATTTTCAAGGCCTTGTGTCTAGAGTAGAAATAATTATTATTGGCGATCTGGCAGAATCGTTAGCACGCCGGTCTGAACGCTTAGCTGCATTCCGCCTGTCTTTGTGTTCTAAGATCAAATTCCACCGAGGTTGACTTTGCCTTCCATCCTTTCGAGGTCGATAAAATAAGTATATCAGTTGAATACTGGAATTGATATAATCAACCTACACCCTCCCCTGAACTTGCTGTTTTTGTGCCAAAATTTGAAATCATTATCATTTACCATCTCTAGTTTCCTTTAGAGCATCATGAGCTTCCTCAAATTCTAGGGTTTTACTTGAAAATCTTGTTACGTATACCTATAATATAATGAAGGGTGAGAACTTACCCTATATTTTCCGAAGGTGGCGAGATAAACGTTTGTCAACGACCGTTTGGCAGAAATGAAATAACGTTGGTATAGATAACCAAATATATATACAGGAAGTTAGCATAGTACGAGACAGGTAACCTCGTTCACTTCCTGTTAACGAGCAAGGCAGGTAATCTCGTACTTCCTGTTAAAAAGGGGAGTGGAGAAGACAGCGGGAGCTTGGCATGAATAGAACCAGAACGAGAGACGGAGCTGCATACGAGTCGGACCGTTCACCACCTACCTTGAAACCATTGAGACTGGACATAAACATTTACTTCCCTGTTTGAACACTTTGTTGTTACGATCAGAAGTTTACCCACTTTTTCTTACATTATTAATTTGTCTGATCGTCACAATCTAAAGTTCGTTTCTTTTTCTATTCATCATTCTGAGCGCATTGCTTTTTCATAGCAAGATAAACTATATTTATTATTAAATTATGGCATGTAAGGCAGCCAATCGGCAGAAGCGTCAGCACGCCGGACAAAATGCTAAACGGTATTTCGGCTATCTTTACGTTCTGAGTACACATTCTACCGAGGTCGACTTTGCCTTTCGTCCTTTCGGGGTCGATAAAATAAGAACCAGTTATGTACTGGAGTTGATGTAATCGACAGGACTCGTTCACCGAATTTCGGGCCTTGCGCTTATTAAAGGTTTATATTTTTTTTTCATTGCTTAGTCAATGACGAAAAGATTGTAGTTATGACATTTTACGGAGTCTTCGGGATTAATGGGAGGAAGAAAGGAAAGCATACTCGACCAACATGTAAATTCTAATCTACTCTCTTAAAGCACCCCAAAAGCAGGAAATGGTATTGAATTGTGCAGCGTATTGACTTTGTCGCACAAGTTACAGTATGACCACAATTTCTTTGTAAAGGCTCAGGCGTGTTTATATGAAATGCTTAGTCTCACAATAAGGTCATGGGTTCGTGTTCCGGACTGGGCGATGTATCGTGTTCGTCCTTAACTATGGCACTTCCGCTTTAATCCAGTCAACTTCGCTGAAGATGTTCACAAGCTAAGTGCTGGTGTAGGCCTTTCTTTTGCCAGTTGTCACATCCTCTTTGTTCCGTTGAATCAAAGTGACAGAGACAAGAAGACGTTCATTTCTGCTCGTGACTTCGCAGACACCTAAAAACAATTAGTGAAAGCGTTATATATACTACCCGCTCAAACTTGCTAGCGTTATATATACTACCCGCTCAAACTTTCTAGCGTTATATATACTACCCGGCCAAACTTGCTAGCGTTATATATGCTACCCGGTCAAACTTGCTAGCGTTATATATACTACCCGCTCAAACTTGCTAGCGTTATATATACTACCCGGTCAAACTTGCTAGCGTTATATATACTACCCGCTCAAACTTGCTAGCGTTATATATACTACCCGGTCAAACTTGCTAGCGTTATATATACTACCCGCTCAAACTTGCTAGCGTTATATATACTACCCGGTCAAACTTGCTAGCGTTATATATACTACCCGCTCAAACTTGCTAGCGTTATATATACTACCCGGTCAAACTTGCTAGCGTTATATATACTACCCGCTCAAACTTGCTAGCGTTATATATATATACTACCCGGTCAAACTTGCTGTGAGGTTTGGTTAATCATCCACACTCACAGAAATATGTATGCATATGCGCAGACATATTCAGTAATAAGAGGTTTATAACCATTTATAACAACTCATTTCCGCATATATTTCTTCTGTACTTACCATTTCAGCCATTTCAACTCAATTCATTCGCGCACGCGCGTATGCGCACTTACACATACACATACCAACACACAGACATATATGTATATGATTAGGCAAAGGTATACTGTTGTTTCTAAGACCCATATATGTCCATGAATATAATGCAGTAATTTTTCTATAAATATGTATGCGTGTTTTAACACACACATACACACACATACACACACACACACACACCAGTATATATATTATGCATATATGTGTGCATATATATGTATACGTGTGTATGTATGCATAAGTATATATACATGTGAGTGCGCGTGTGTGTGTGTGTATATTATATGTATATATATATGATTATGCTTGAACATATATTCTTACACCTCTATATAAAAAAAAAACAATATTGGCGGTTTTTTTTTTATCTGACCTGGTTCAAGATGAATGTTAAGTCTTAAAGCTTAATTTTATTTTATTTTTTCTATTCTATTTCCTTTTGTTGTATTAAGATTCACCTCTCAACTGAGGTTGTCAAATATATTTTCATATCAACAAAAATAATGTCTCAATGTGATAAACATCACTGAACTCAGACAGAACATAAAATATATGTTTAAACAGCTCTCACAGACGAATATTGTTTAGAATAATATTTCAAGAAAGGAAACCATTAACCCACTTAGTACGGGTGCAATTGTTCTATTAATCAATAAGGCAGTAGTTGGACAATTGTTTGTTGATGATTTGCATATATTTGCATCAAATACAAATACGTAATATTTATATTAGATGTCAATAAAACTTGGTATTTTTTAATGAAACGAAGAATACATTGTTTGTTGCAGATCTTTTAGAATTACTTGTTCTTCGAAAGAATTTTGATATGGCTAGACAAAATTTGAAAGCTTCAATAAAAAGAAAAACCCGTAAATCTTTTTGGTCACTCTAATTAACTCTCGTATCTGACTGGTACTTATTTGATTGGCTAAATTCATGAATGGTAAAGTTATGAACATTGTGAGATTAAATACATCAGGATATTTTGTCTTGTGATCTACCGATTCTGAAACAAACCCTGTAATGTAACGGTGCAGATTAATATACCAGAAAGGAGGCCGAAGTTTGTAGGATAGTTACTCTGCAAAAGTATGCACACATACCTAATACTTACAACCCCACGCACACACCCCCACATGCACACATACAAACACGCACTCGTACACGCACACACACACACAACTACAGGAATATACGCATACGCACGCACATACGCACACGCACGCGCATACACGCGCAAAAAACGCACATATACCTCCACATACAACCCCTCGTTTACACACATACACACACACATACACATGCACACACACATGTACACGCACAAAATACATACGCACACACACATGTACACATACACATACACTTACATGCACACACATATATACACATGCACACACATAGACACACATGCACATGCACGCGCACACACGCACACAGAGTAACGCACATTTGCTCCACAAACACAACCCCCCACACAACCTCACGCATACACACATACACACACGTACTCGCACATACACACAAGTACACACACATACATACACACACACACACACGCACACACAGACACAGGCACACACTGCACACAAAACACACACATACACACAACATATACATACACGCACACACATATACTTCAAGCTACCAGTTAAACACCTTTCTGCTGACCATTCTCCTACACGCATGTGAAGGGAGACGCCACTCCTACCTAAAAGTCCTACTGTAAATTCTTCCTACGACATTAAGCCACACAAAATCCACTCACACACACACATAGAAACAGCCAAAGCCACACACACACATACACACATACAGGTGCTATTATTTCACACACACACAGACTTGCCCGCACGTACATACCCAAACATACACACGCACACATATTTCCTTCTCTTGCACTCTCCTGTTTAGAACTTTTTCTTCACCCATTCCCCTCCGGTCATTTCAAAATGTAACCGCGTCCGTATCGTTGGCGATTTTCTCCGTACGTCTTCC
>NC_068982.1:179578446-179579450 GCF_001194135.2 Octopus bimaculoides | reverse complement strand
TATATACACGCATATATATTCCAGAGTAAGCACATAAATGCGAAACAAAGTGGAAAACATAGTACTCGAATACCAGAGGTAGAATAATATGCTTTATTAAAAAACAGTAAAAATATCGCAAAAACTGTTACTCAGAGTTCACGTTCCCGTTCGTCGGGTAGTTTTGTTTACAATCTAAACAAAACTGTCCGACGAAGAGCAATGTGAAACTCTGAGTAACAGTTTTTGTGATATTTTTGCTGCTTTTTAATAACGTATATATCTACAATCCATATTCGATTAAGAAAATGTAGAGATAAAGGTTAATGATTATTGATAATTTGATAATCGTTCATTCCTACAATTGTTTCAATTTGTACTCATTCAATAAATTACAAATTTATCCAATAAATCTGCATTATGAGCAAAATATCGCCAGAGAAATATTAGATATTAAAAAAATTACATGTTGAACAATCTGTTCTTTCCAGAAAGAACAGATCTTGCTCAGAACTTATAAATGTTGATCTATTGCATAACTTTGTAATTTATTAACTGAGTACAAATTGAAACAATTATAGGAATGAATGATTATTAATTTATTAATAAACACTTATTAACCTCTATCTCTCTATTTTTTTCTCTTAATTGAATAGGGATTATATGCTTAATATATACCTATTGATTTAGAGAAATTCATTTCTCAAAGATATGATATTGAACCAATGTTTTCTTGGATGTAATCATCCTTTTAAGAGATTAATATTTACTTTAATTAACTTACATATGTATGTGTGTGTGTGTGTGCGACAAAGTGTTTTACCTGGTAACACACGTGGTCGCGTTAACAAAGGGATGTAGGTTCACCTCTCACGCAGAAAGCCTTCTTTTTTTTCTTTTTTCTGTCGAGGGCATATATGCCCATTTATTAGACTATTTTCTTTAGTCACAGTGATCGGCATAAGTTTTCAGCTTATATAAAAATAACATTACTATTATTATTTACAGTATATATATATATATAT
>NC_068982.1:179576919-179578201 GCF_001194135.2 Octopus bimaculoides | reverse complement strand
TATATATATTATATGTATATATATATTCATATATCTTTATATATATGTATATATATTATATACATATCTATATATATATACATACATACATATATACATATATATGTATATATGTATTGGAGCTGAAAAGATTAAAAAACCGTTACGCAGGGTTTCACGTAATCAATCACCAGGCAGCAATTTGAATACTTTGTAACTTATCAAGCAAACATTTAGAGATGAATGGAGAGGATCATATAACTTTTCAAAATTACAGGAATACGCTGGAGGGAAACGACTGACTTGGACGGAAAAATACATTTACCGATAAATATTGAAATAGATATAATAATTCGAGTGGAAAAGCCTTTTTAGAAATCAAGAGTTTAAGGAAAATATGTCATAAAAAGTAAAAATTAAAATAAATAATTAAGAATTAATGCAAGAACGAATGTATATCAAAGAAAAGATGTAAATAATAAATACAAAAAAGTAAAAACAAAAAGAAGTAAATAAAAAAGGGCTGTGACATATAGGGAAGAAAGAATAAAACAAAGAGGAAAAACAGAGGGAAAAGAGGAAGAGAGAAGAAGCGGAAAAAGAAAAAGGGAGAGGAAATAGCAGCTAAGTTGAACGATACTGATAGTTATAATTGACATTTTCACCAAATATGTAAAGTAAGGAACCACAACAGAAAGCAGAGGTGGAAGGGGTTAGAAGGTATGCAGTAGATGGAGAACTTAGACAGACAAAGGCCTAAAGGTATTAATTGCAAAAATTTCGAATGGGGCAAAGTATAAATAAATAAATAAATAAATACCCGAACTTACACACAGACACAGAAAAGATGCAGTTCAAAATAAACTGTGTATAATAATAATAATTATAATGTCTTTTAATATAAATTAAAAAGTAAAAAGTCTCTCTCTCTCTCTCTCGTTACTCACACGTGACCATCCTGTGCTTTAACTATTTTATGGTGAAGCTAAGATTAATTGTCGAGCCATTATTTTCTATTATCTCACTTATATTTTTAACTGCGCCATTATTACTGGAGCCATTTATACTATGCACAATCCCTCCCTCCATCCATCCATCCATCCATCCATCCATCCATCCATCCATCCATACATACATACATACATATGTTCACACGTACATATAAGCGTGTGTCTATCTGCGTGTATTTGTGTGTGCACACACGTGAGTGTGTGCGTGCGTGTGCCAATTTATTTATATATATATAATAAATAATATATAATTTATCTCTCTCTCTTTCTTTCTTTCTCTCTCTCTCTCTCTC
>NC_068982.1:179576083-179576909 GCF_001194135.2 Octopus bimaculoides | reverse complement strand
ATATATATATATATATATATATATATATATATATATATACATACATACATGCATATATGGGTACGGACGTCACCAACGTTGCAAATAACATGAAATACGTAAACAGCGAAAAAATGGAAAACAGGACAAGTTACTATAGAGAAAAGATCCTTCACCAGTTGTCAGCTGTCTATCTACTCCTGATTTTGAGCATTCAACGACTATATGAGTCTTCAAAGACAGTTGCTCCCATAAATTCTAAAATAAAATTTAGGATTTATGGAGGGTCAAAGTTAGGAACAAAAAAATGACAGTGGAGACATACAAAGAAACTGAACGAAAACAAACACGTGAAGTTATAGAATTCCAAGTGAAATAAATTCACTAATCGACAAAATTAGAAATACTGCATTTCTAAATCTCTCAGTGAGACATATACAGTAGCAGCACGATAGAGTGATGGTTTGTTACCAACTTAATGTGGAAGTCCCAGGAAAGGGAAGAATGCTACTGCTAATTAGCCCCAGGAAACAGCAGTTGCTCCCATAAATTCTAAAATAAAATTTCGGATTTATGCAGGGTCAAAGTTGGGAAAAAATATGACAGTGGAGACATACAAGGAAACCGAACGAAAACAAACATGAAGGGTCGTTAGACGAGAACGAGAGGAAAATAGTGAACGCTGGGAGAAATATTTTTTTTGAAAAGAGAAAACATAGAAGAGAGAGAGAGAGAAAAAGACATCCGTTCATTTCAACGTCAGTGCAGGGAAGGAAAGATAGTCACGTGAGGAAAACGAAGATGGACGATGGTCACGTGTGAATAACGAGAGAGAGAGAGAGAGAGA
>NC_068982.1:179573596-179575198 GCF_001194135.2 Octopus bimaculoides | reverse complement strand
TATATGTGTGGAGACAACCAAAAGAAGCATTTGACCCACACTGCCTTCTTCCAAACAGGGAGGAAGATCTGTGATGATCTGGGGACCCAATGGTTTCCTATTATGTTTGCGGAAATGTTTCCGGAGGGAAACTCAATCTTTCAGTTGTTACTGAATGGCACGAGGAACATTCTAGGGAGGTTGAACATCTTATCTGGCCACCGCAGTCCCCGGATCTCAATATTATTGAACATTTATGGTGCATTTTAGAAAAACAAGAAACGAGTCAATATCATCCACCATCATTACTACAAGAACTGGAGACTGTTTTAGCTGAAGAATGGACAAAAATTCCTTTGGAAACAATTGAAACTTTGTACGAGTCCATACTTCGTAGAATTCATGCTGTAATTACTGTCAAAGTTGGTCCTACTCCATATCAAAATATATTTGTTCGAAATTTTAAGGCGCTTCCATTATTTTGTCCAACTCCTGTATATATATATACATGCATATATGTGTACAGTACGTCACCAATGGTGTGAATAACATGAAATACGTAAACAAACGAGTGAAAGACGAGTGAAATACAAAAACAACGAAAAGAATGGAAAACAGGACAAGTTAACACAGAGAAAGGACCCTTCATCAGCTGTCGGCTGTCTATCAACTCCTCATTTTGATCATTCAACAACAACATTAGTCTTCAAAGACAGTTGCTCCCATATATTCTAAAATAAAATTTAGGATTTATGAAGGGTCAAGGCTGGGAACAAAAATGACAGTGGAGACATACAAGGAAGCCGAACGAAAACAAACATGAAGGGTCGTTAGGCCAGAACGAGAGGAAAATAGTGAACGCTGGGAGATGCATATATACGTACATACATACATATATACATACATAATACATACATAATACATACATACATACATACATACATACATGCATTTATGTATGTATGTATGTATGTATGTATGTATGTATGTATGTATGTGTGTATAATAAAAAAAAATATGGTATAGAGGGATGGCGAAGGAATTAAGTAGGAAAAACAGAAAAAATACCCACCAGATGCAAATACGTTTCATCCTCATCAGATGTCGACCAAATACCATCCCAATTTCATACCATCAAACAATACTGTCCAATTTGGCAGTGTCAGCAACATAAGCCACAGGGGAATAAATGAACGGACACGATAGGCGAACAAGAACAGAAAATACTAAAACAAGAATGCTAAAAAAAGAAGTATTGTCTTTCGACCGAACGGTAAATAGAAACATGCTATGGAAATAGGAAAGAATATAAACAAAACAATCATATAGACGAGGACAATATAAGAAAAAACAAATGCAAAATGACAAAAAACAAATATACGTATACATAGAATGTCTTTCGGTTTAGCGATATACATACATAATACATACACACATACATACATACATACATACATACATACATACGTACGTAGATACGTATGGGTGCATGTATGTATGTATGTATGTATGTACGCATTTATGGAAATAAAATAAGTTGGTGAGTGTACCTATGCACGCATGCATGCAAACTTGAAGATTCTTAAACACATAAGCTATCAGAGACAAACATATTTATATTTT
>NC_068982.1:179569964-179573112 GCF_001194135.2 Octopus bimaculoides | reverse complement strand
TATATATATATACACGTACACATATATATATACATACATACACGTTATACATTATACATTAGCATAGGATAATATCTCTTAAAATTAACTCATACATTACAGGCAAACACACACGCAATGTAACACAGCACGCGAACTTTCATTCTGTAATGGCATTTATGAAGACAGTTTGTATTCAGCTTCTATTTTCACTATATTTTATGTATTATGGTGCTAAACTTACAGCACATGTGTTTAATAGCTTTACGCCTAGTCTAAACAGCGAAGTTGAAAGGTAGCGGAAATTGTACCTGTATAACATCAAAATAGTTACCATTTACTGAATTATACACTTAAAACCTATGCATTAAATTAGCATTTTTATAATGAATTGGAAATCATTTTCTGTTTATATTTAATGATTAATATTTATAGTTTTAGTTAACTTGTACACCAAAATGGCACGGCTCAGAGAGACATACATACACACCTACGCACGTACGTACATACAGACACAGGTACACGTATGATTGCATATATAAATATATAAATACGTACATACTCATACATGTATATTCATACATATAAACATATATATGTATATTATATATATATATATATATATGTATGTGTGTGTGTATGTATATATGTATTTATGTAAATATATACATATATATATATATATATATATAAATATGTATGCATATACATACATATATATTTATACACACACACATATATATACACGCACACACATACATACATAAATACTTACATGCACACATATACAGATGCATACATACAATTATTAACATGAAAACAAACATTGATAAAATCTTATCAGAAATTATGTAAATGCAAATTATTGCTTCGAATAACTATCCCGTTCTTTTGAACAGTTGGGAGTCAAGGCAACTGGAAAAATCGATATTATTTCGTAGATTAGGAATCAATAGTACAACTTTTGATGTAACAGCGCATACACACATTCCTGTCTATTGACATATGTGTATAGTTCATACACGAAACGTATAGGTATATAAGTATGTACGTATGTGTATGTGCTTGTGTGTTTGTGCGTGTTTATACATCTGTGCAGTACGCATGTTTGTGTGTGCGTGTTGTAATGTATGTATTAATATAATACTAGTTTACATACACCTATATAAACATTATTTCGTAAATATATATATATTTTAGTTATAGGAAATCTTTGAATTTTTGTATTTACGAAGTTAACCTTTTTTTTTCTACCAGAGAATTAGAACCCTAGCATGAATTTGTGTTCAATAATTTAGGATTTGTTGAAGTTTAGCTTTGTATGAATGGTAAACAGAGATAACCGATAAATGTTTGATGCAATGTACCCAGTCACTTCATTAGGTAGGGTGGAAGTTTGAGGTAGAAAATTGAGAAGTTAGTGGTTATTATATGCGCAAGATGAGGAAGACGTGTGTGCCTTTATTTGCAAGAAGAGAGAAAGAAAAAGAAAGAGGGGGAATAAGAGATAGATAGATAGAGAGAGAGAGAGAAAGTGTGTGTGTGTGTGTGTGCTGTGTAAGGTATCAAAGAGAACAAAGGGAAATGTGCATTAATTAAATAAAAAGAATATAAACTAAGAGTGACTGAGATAAAAAGAGAGAAAAAACGAAAATGCGCGATGTTGTATCGGAGAAAGAGAAAACGAATGGAGTTGGGGGTGAGGAGTAAGGCATGAAGTAAATAAATATATTCTGAACGTTTCATAGAGAATGAAGAATAATGCATGCATACATATGCATCTGCGAACAAAAATATATACACAAGTAGACACCCATACACTCAGAGGAATGTTTACGCAAATTTACAATTACATAAGACCTTATTTACATATATACAAATATTCATACAAACATACTTATTTACATACATACATTGCCTAAGTGACAATCTGGATAATCTCTGGCTTTCAGAAAAAGAAATTAACCAACTAAATCGCACATTACAAATAAAATCTATAAGTGAAACAGTGAAAATATGCAAGTCTTTTCTCAAATTTAAAATATGATATGGTTTTTGTTATCTACATTTCAAGGATGGAGCTATTTATTTTTGCTAGAAACCAGTTCCTTCTCCAGTTGATGAATTTTAATAATTAAAAAGAAAGCAAAACATACACTCTCATACACTATCTTAAAGAAAACACATACATACATAAATACATACATACATAAATACATACATACATAAATACATACATACATAAATACATACATACATAAATACACACGTACATACATATATACAGACATACGATATACAACCGACATTAGACATATATTACATTAGACATATATTAGACATACATTAGACATACATTAGACATACATTAGACATATATTACAACTACAGTTTGCAACATAATCAGTAAAAATATGCAAATCTTTTCTCGAGTTCAAAATCGGAATTTTTTGTTTGTGTTCCAGCGATGAAGCTTTGTATCTTTGTCAGAAACAAATTCCTTCCTCAGAGGAGGAATTCAAATAATCAAAAACAGAATAGAGTCATACATACATACATACATACATACATAGTTGCATGTATGCATACATACATACATGTATGCATGCATACATACATACATACATACATACATACATACATACATACCTACACGCATGCATATATACATGATGGCCGTTCACTCGTGAGCGAGGAAAACCATTACTGACCTTTAGGAACATTGTGCGCACAAGACTACCTTATACTGCACAATTGCTGAGCATACATACATAAATACATACATAAATACATATATGCATACATGCATGAATACATACATACATGCATACATACATACATACATACATACATACATACATACATACATACGAAGGAGGAAGGTGATTCCAAGACTACAGATCCAAGCCATCAGTGGAACTGTAGAAATCTGTAAAAGTCCCCAGAATCTTATCATTTAAGTATATATGCACATATCTAGACATGCAACTATAAGCATGAGAATGCATCGCAAAACAAAGGATACAAATCTTCACAAGAACTGAATCCAAATATTGTATATATATAAACATACATGCAAAAATAACCTATTGATGTTGTTGAAATTTAAATGAAGGAGTAAACACACACACATGTATAATACACCTACGCACATATGTACATATATATA
>NC_068982.1:179567440-179569941 GCF_001194135.2 Octopus bimaculoides | reverse complement strand
GGTGTTTTAAATTTCTCGCTACTGTCTGCAGATTGTACTCATTATAAGAAATATGCCAAAAATCGGTCGAGATCCAATATGGCTATCGATAATTTGTGTGAAAAGTTGGTAAAAAGAAGTGTAGAATAAATAATTTTAGAGAAGTGGAAATATATGAGAGGGGATGAAACTGCTATTCACGAACCAGATTAAGCTTCTTGGATTGTTTCGTACATCAATATAAGATTCTTTTCAAAATGAAGTTAATGTAATGGATATGCAAATACACTCACGCGTACATAGACACTTCCACACACACACATGCAGATACGTACATACGACGCAAAAATACATATGCAAATATATGAATAATTTTGAAGGCACGATAGAAGCTATACAGAAAAAGGCTCTGAAAAACTGCTCAAAGTGTAAAAATGAGAAAGAGTGTGGAGAAAGTAAGATGATAAAATTAGATATGAATACTTGTCAAGGATAATCTGGTAATGGTGGAATGTTATCACTGGGAAAAAATATATATCTCTACGTGTGAACATTTACGAAAAATTTCCGTTTGCTGTTCAGACAACTTCTAGTGTTCTATAATATGAACGAAATAAGTTCTCTTTCTGCTGATTAAAACCAGCAGTTTCTTGATCCGTTGATTTATGGCTTCTGTCTCGCCAAGATCCTTCATTTAATGTGGTAGTCAGCATTTCTTGCTTTTTGTTTGCAGGGGTGGTTGGCTAGCATTGTGGATTTGGCGGTCACGGTACTAGAGACTGCATTTTGCACCGAAAGCCAATATGAGAGTTTCTCTCATAGCAACTACCACATTATAGTTTATTCTAACGGAACATCTACATACGTGGATATATATGCAAAGACATCACAAAAACTGTTACTCAGAGTTTCACGTTCCCGTTCGTCGGACAGTGTGTGTGTAAATTGTACACACATACACATATGCCTGTTTGAAGCTTGTAACTGAAACGATTAAATCTGCTTAATTTGTTGACCGTTAATCACAGCCAGGGCTATAAAGGTTGAGCATGCACAAGCAGCCATTAAAAATTTTATTGTAAAGTCAACCTGATCTCAAGTTAAGAGGATGAGATGGAAGACATATTTTCATACATATTTCGATAAGGAATATATGAGTGAATATATGCACAAAAAATATGTATGATTTCAAATGTCGTAATTGTTCAATCCTTTAGGCACTGCAGAATGTTGGTGAAAGTAGTGGAACTTTGGAATATGAACTTTTTATGAAAAAAAGAGTAAGTTTAAAAAATCATTAACTTTCAAGCTATTTCAAAACCCAAAAACACCAAGTATAACCATCCATCCATCCATCCATCCATCCATCCATCCATCCATTCATCCATCCATTCATCTATCCATCCATCCATCCATCCATCCATCCATCTTCGCCCGCGGTTACCTGGTAGGCCGTAGGCTTAGAATCCTCGATAGATCCTATCAGAAAGTTCCTTCCCCAATAGAATCCTATCAGAAAGTTCCTTTCCCAATAGAATCCTATCAGAAACAACCGTCATTAGACTTTCCTGCTGGATTCCCACGCGTGCGCGACCAACTGAGACTATGGATATCATTCAACCGTCTCATTTTGGATCTAGCCCCAGATCTCCAGCCGGTTGGCTTGGTTTGAAGAATCCGTCTTACGATTCTTTCCTGTGACATTCTAATTACATGTCCGTCGTACTGGAGCTGTGACCTCTCAATGCGGAGAAATTGCGGCTCGATCAGGAGAGGTACCTTGCTCTTCGAGCTATGCACCTTGTCGGGTAACATTGCTTCTGAGATTCTTTAGAGGAACCTCATTTTGGCCGCTTATATTTGCGATCGTTCGCTTTCGTTCATTACCCCAAATTCATGACCATAAGTGAGGATAGGTGTGAAAAGTGAATTCAAACAGTAAGTTTGACATTTTTCTACCAACCTCTTCTCTTTGGAGATTCGAATGCTGGAGTTGGTGCATTACTTTGGCGGCACTTGCAGTTTTAATATCCCAAAATATCCAGTATTTTCTAAAGTGTCTTGACATTGTATAAATCACAAAATGAAAAATTATTTGTAAATTTCTTCTTAACCACAATTTCTATTTTAAGATTAAATAGAAAGGAGAAACAATTTTTTCGCCGAATGTTCAGAGCGGACAGGAGAATAATAAATCGTTTTATTGAGTTGCACAGGTAACATGAAGCAACCCTATCAGGCAATAAGTAGTCAGAAGCTCTAAATATCTTTGAATATATAAGTAACATGAACTGACAAGTTTCCATAATCATATATTAATTGCATGTTCAGTAGATAGAATACTCTTCATTGCGACAAAATATGAAAGACTTACTTGATTTACATTCACACACACACACACACACACACACACACACACACACATGCAATATCAATAACATAAAATATTCCCTTTTACTATAGGCATAAAGACTGACAATTCTGGGGATAGGGGATAGTCCATTACATCGCCCCCCCCCCCC
>NC_068982.1:179565512-179567305 GCF_001194135.2 Octopus bimaculoides | reverse complement strand
GAGAGAGAGAGAGAGAGAGAGAGAGAGAGAGAGAGAGAGAGAGAGAGAGAGAGAGAGAGTGAAAGAGGCAGACAGAGTGGGAGGGCAGAGACTGTGGGGAAACAAGTTCAGAATGTAAACGGAGCTAACCAAATACCTCAAGATTTTGTGAGCAACGCTCTACCGATTCTGCTATCTGCCAATCAATATACTTACACAATACATCAGCCGCACATACCTAGCTAGCTGGCTACCTACCTACCTACCTACCTACCTACCTACCTACCTATCTACCTACCTACATACATACATACATACATACATGCATACATACATACATACTTGCACACATACGTATACATATATATGAAGGGATGCTGAAAAGTTCCTGGCTTTGAGTAAAAGAAAATACAGGAGGATCAGTTAATTATGATTTTATTCAACACATTCCCCTCTCAGATACACACACTTATTCCAGCGGTTCTTCAGTTTTTCTAAGCCCTGTAAAAGAACTCTGAAGGTCGGGCCTCCACCCAGACCTTTCGTGACACCCTTAACACCAGGAACTTTCAGCACCCCTTCGTATACATACATACATACATACATACATACATACATACATACATACATACACACATACACCTGCTAAACAACAGCAGCAAAAATAAATATATTAATACAGTCCTGAAAAGTGAAGTGAGCAACATCGTACGAGTTGGCAGTAAACTCCTCAAGAAACACTCTCTTCCTGATGATCTCCTGTACACCCACAAAACAGCCGGACTCTCTTACTTCAGAGAAGACCTGGGTGGAAAGCACTCAACATACAAAAAAAAAAAAAAAGCACTCAGCATACAAAACATAAAAAGCCCTGAAGCTTGAAGAAGACATTAGAATTGACACGGAGTGCAGCCTCTCTTGGACACAAGGCCACCACATCACATCACACTATGAAGGCTATGCGTTTGCAACACAGGAACAGGAAATTGCCACAAAGTACTTGGTGAACAAGAGAGACAGTGACGCACTTGCAATCCCAAGGTGCAATCGCATGTGTAGGCAATGTCATATTTCTGTCATTAGCAACTGTCCCAAAATGTCGTCACGGTACTACCTCCCTATGCAGCACGATGTTGTTGCTAAAACAATTTACAATGCCATCCGCAAAAAAGACTGTCCTGAAATAAACTTAGAAAATCCTTCTGTTATGGAATACATTCATAAACACCACCTCAAGGAATACAGGTGGAATATTCCCATCAAAATTTCTGTAATATGTGAGCATAACGGGCCGTATATTGTTGTTTGGGACACAGGGCCAAAGGTATGTACCATCATAGAGGTTAGCTATCCTGCAGATATTAATATCTCTTTGTAAATGAAAAAAGAGGATATCTATGGACAACTGCTTCGAAACCTCCGGCTTCTATATCCAGACTATGAATTCATATTCATACCAATAATAATTAGAGCACTAGGTTTTGTTAGTAAATGCTTACAGGAAAATCTGAATGAATTGAGATTTTCAGAAAGAGAAATTGATCGGCTGATTCGTATATTACAAGTCCAATCTGTGAGTGGAACAGTAAAAATATGCAAGACCTTTCTCAAGTTCCAAATGTGAATTTGTCTGTGTTAACTACATCTCAAAGATGGAGCCGTGTATCTTTGTTGGAAACCGGCTCCCTCCTCAGTGGAAAGTTTATAATAATTAAAAAATAGAAGAGAGATACATACACACACACACACACACACATATATATGTATATACATACATATATACATACATACATACATACATATATATATATATA
>NC_068982.1:179564917-179565502 GCF_001194135.2 Octopus bimaculoides | reverse complement strand
ATTGGGTTGTCAAGACAGTTCATGCCGATTTTTAGTCTTTCATGTTCCAACACGTCAAATTTAGATCCCCCCCCCCAGCATCTGGTGGGATTGGAAAGAAATCTTGTACTATGAGCTTTTGCCAAGTAACCAGTCAATTAATTCTGAGAAGTACAGCAGCAATTCAAGAAAAACGCCCAGAATTTGAGAACAGGAAAGGTGTTGTTTTCTATCAGGATAATGCCTGGCCTTCTTTGTTGACCCGTCAAAAATTACTGTTATCCCTACCATCCATATTCACTAGACATTGCTCCTTCGGGTTCTCATTTATTCAAGTCGTTGCAAAATAACTTGAACGGTAAAAATTTTAATTCTTTGGAGGATATAAGAAACCACCTTAATGAGTTCTTTGCCAAGAAATCACCGAAATTCTGGGAAGAAAGAATTTTTAAGTAGAAAGAAAAATGGAGAAAGGCTGTGCTACAAAATGGTTCATATTTAGTTGAATAAATATTAAATGACATTTTGTTTTGTCTTTTAATTTCCCTTAAAAATCGGCATGAACTTTCCGGACAACCCAATATATACAAAAAAAAAAAAAAAAAA
>NC_068982.1:179560112-179564017 GCF_001194135.2 Octopus bimaculoides | reverse complement strand
ATATATATATATATATATATATATACATATATATATATATGTATATATATATATATATGTATACACTGAACTATTGAGAAATCTATAGTTACTCTATCCAGATTACAGCTTCAGGTTTATACCTGTAATTATTGGAATACTGGAATATGTAACACACTGCCTAAATACCAATCTTCAGGAATTAAGCTTCTCAAAATCAGAAAGGAGAAAGCTGATTCAAGCCATCATTAGAAGTGTAAAAGTCTGTAAAACTTCCCAGAAGTTTATCATGCATGTCTAGATATGCAAGAGATATGCAATGAAAAGACATACATAAAACCGAACGTACAAATCTGCACATACACACATACATACATACATACATACATACATACATACATACATACAAAAATACCTTGTTGATGTTGAAATTCCAACGAAGAAGCCTTGGACCTAGGTTAGAAACCGGCCCTTTCTCCATTGGCAAGAAATCTTGAAATAAAACTGAATACTGAGATACATACATACATACATACATACATACATACTCATTAGACTGCTCCTCCACAGTTTCAAAATATCAAGTTCATGGTGAAGCTAGGTTATTGTAGCCGATGCGGTAAGAGGGAACTCGCGAACACATTATTGGGAAGCAAATTTCTTCGTCTTATATGGCTATATCTGCCAGGTACAGACTTAGTAAACCACAAGAGCGCGTACTCAACACACGCAAAAAAAGAAAATCAAACAAAAACAAATCATATAATAATAATAATAATAATAATGATAATAATAATAATAATAATAACAATAATAATAATAATAATAATAATGTTAAACAGAATATAAATAATACGAAGTACATAAATTGTCGGTGTTGTTTTGGAATGGGTATGGCTTAGACATTCAAAGAATTGTGGTCCTTTTAATTTTTACACAGACATTTATGTATGCTTGCACGTGTATCGCGTGTGTATGTATGTGTATGCTGGTGTTTGAGCGTACGTGTGTGTGTGTGTGTGTGTGTGTGTGTGTGTGTGTGTGTGAGAGAGAGAGAGAGAGAGAGAGAGAGAGAGTGAGAGTGAGAGAGAGAGAGAGAGAGATCTATTTACATATAAAGTGGCAGGACAATTAATGTTTCTGTATATTTCAAACAAAACCATTAAACAGATCTGTTAATATGACAGATGTTCAATTCATGTACGTCTGGTATATATGTTTATACTAAAGCAAGGAAGCTGACTTTAATCAAATGTCTATGAAAATAACAGCATTAGCGATGACTGGCAGTAATATTAAATATCACAAAAACACCAGTTTATGCTGCTGTTACATATTAACAATCCGACTGTGCACACAAAACCCTTTTACTATGGAAAACTATAAATACTAAACAGTTAACAGCGTACTTCCAGGAGGTTTATGTACTCGGCTATTGATATTCAGCATGATTCTCATTGCCCTCTATTACAGCAACACTAATAGCATTTTGAAGCACTGACAAGATCTCTAACAATTCGATATCGTTCTGCATATAATTTCATCATCATCATCATCATCATCATCATCATCATCATCATCATCATCATCATCACCATCATCATCATCATCATCATCATCATCATCTTCATCATCACCATCATCATCATCATCATCATCATCATCATCTTCATCATCACCATCATCACCATCATCATCATCATCATCACCATCATCATCATCATCATCATCATCATCATCACCATCATCACCATCATCATCACCATCATCACCATCACCATCATCATCATCATCATCATCATCATCATCATCATCATCGAGGTCTTCGTCCTCCTTCTTCTTCTCCTCCTCCTCGTCTCCTTCACTTTCTCCTCCTCCTCGTCTCCTTCACTTTCTCCTCCTCGTCTCCTTCACTTTCTCCTCCTCCTCCTTGACCCCCTTCACTTCTTCCTTGTCTTCATCATCATCATCTTATTTAAACACGAATCAGCTCTCCAAGCGTTGTCGCTGGATATATCCTATGGATGTTACTGGTAATTACGAGTGAATGAAAATATATTCTTGTATAGAACCTATAAAAAGGATCTTGTAACCACTGACGATAATATAAAAAAATAACCGCATTATAATAATCCTTAGAATTTTTCGTTTACAATAAATTAATAACTCACAGCCCATTTTCTGTTCGAGTATTTTTGGATCACTCGATCAACTTTTGAATTATTCGATTTGACCCTGCATGAGATCCCGGCTACTGATGCCAAAACCCTAAAAATTATCAACTCACACCAAAAATATCTACGTCAAATGTGATAAAGACCGTCTCTAATTTAAACGAAAACAAGGCGGCGGCGGTTTAACATCGGTTCATAGAGCCGTTGACTCTCACATCAATCCTTTTGGCAACATCTACAAATCACTATGCGTCTGCATCAAATTTGTCCATGGATCAAGTTTGCATGCGTCATGAGAATTGGGCAGAAGCTTCTTGTAAAACATTACTTGACTAATGATTACCAAGCAATGTTTGCAGCAACATGTTAGTGATTAAATTATCGTTGCTAGTCAGTGGAATAGTTCTCTTTTGGTTGGGTTTTCTGATGGTTGTGTGTGCGGCAGCATTAATATACCATAAATGAAAGCAATATTATAATGTAACTTTTATTTGAGCCACGAAACATGACTGAAGTTTTTCTTGGTTTTAAAATGGAATTCTCGCGTCTGCGATGTGGTTTTAGCAATGTTATATACGAGGATGCTGAAAAGTTCCTGGTTTTGGGTAAAAGGAAATATAGGAGGATCAGTTAATTATGATCCCTCACAGATTCACACACTTGTTGCAGCGCTCCTCCGGTTTTTCTCAGCCCTGTAAAACAACTAGGGATCTTGAGCCTCCAATACCCTTGCGATACCCTTAAAGCAAGGAACTTTTCAGTACCCCTCGTATTTCTAAAATTTACAATGACGAACTTTCATGGTGACCACCATAAAGGCTCATCAAAGAATCTGAGGAGTAACATTTATGACAACGTTCCTAGTTTTCGTTTTGTTGATTGGAGAAGCTGATAACAATATCTATTTTCTCTATATCTGAAGTAATTTAGACATTCTGTTGTCAATAGTTAGGATACTACATATTCATTGAAGAATGCTGTCGAAGTAATTAGTAATGAAAACTGAGTAAGTCTGACGTAAGGTGATTAAGCCGCATGTGGATGGCACAGGCAACTTAAACACCTTACATGTTAAGAATATTATTATCAGTATAGAGAAGGTAGAAAATAGATAATTTATTTAGTGAAGAAAAAGAACTCCATTGGCACATATCACAGTGGTGTGGCTCGATTGGAAGTTTCCCATCTAAAATTAGGAGGCAGTTGTAAAACAGCTTGGCTAACTCCAATGAGCATATCCCTACATGCTCGTTCTAGAGACGTTGGATATAATTATTTAAAGTTCATCTCTAGAGACAGAATCAAAGACCCCGACCACTCCATGCAGACGTTTTCGGTATTTGTGTGGTGTTTTTGAGCTTTATCGCATACTCAGACAATATTTCAACCTAAGTAACACTGATTTGGTGGGATGACAATATCCTCAATGTAACTATTAATTGGAAAATAATGATAGGAACGAACTTCTTATCAGAAGAATACACTAGTAATTATCACGATATAACTTTTCACATTCGTTTTTTTTTAATTCAAATCCAGGGTAAACTCGATTTCACAGACATACAATCAAAGATATTATAGCAGTAATTACTAGTGTATTTTTTAAGGTTACATTATCCAATACACTCCTTTCTTTTTCAAATCAACAGGAATTATTTGATTGAGATTTATATCAGAACTACAACGAAAGTAGAGAGAGTCTTTCTTTAGTTCACTTGTTGCTATATATATATATATATATATATATATATA
>NC_068982.1:179558862-179559994 GCF_001194135.2 Octopus bimaculoides | reverse complement strand
ATATGTATATATATATATGTATATATATATATATATATGTACTGCTACCTTATCAAGGTAACAGCATTACCATGACATCCTTGGAAGATGTTTTTGAGGTCTTAGTTCTTGAAGCCACAATATGTTTGTGGTGAGACATGAAGATTGCATGTAAGCGACACTTGAGTGAAAGATGTTGTTTGCGGGTGAATGAAGGGTAGTGTCATTTGTATATAAGTAGGCGTTGCTAAAAGTAGCGGCAAGTGAATTTTTGACTATAAGAAAGAAATTGTGAAGGTGACATCAAACCTTCAGGCATACTAGACATCGGTTTTATACCTTGATATATTGCACCAACAGATACAAAGAAAAACAAGGATGGGTCATTTGGAGTTTTCTTTCCTCAGTCGAGTTCCAGATTATCTTTGCAATTTCGCCTGGTTATACTCGAGATTGCTCCAATCTGGCCAGCTCCAAGGAAAAACTAAGCTAAGAGCATTAGATTCCTTGGAAGAAAGCAGTGAATGTATACGAAAACAAGGACGGAAAAAAAATGGAGAATGTTACACAAATACTAATAACAGGACATAACAACAGGTACCTTTCGACTGTACGACTCTAGTCTTTCTTTTATTCTTTCTTTCTTTCTATCAGCCCTTTCAGGCTTACTTCGTTCATTCCACTCTTCGTTCTTTCGTTCCCCCTCTCTCACATCTCCTTGCCTTCTCTTCATGCTCACTTTCTCTCCTCTTTTCACTTCACTGTGTCCCTGTCATATTTTTTCGCCCCTCCTTAATTCTTCTGTCCCTCTGCCTTATCTCCCTTCTCTCCCCACGTAACCGGTGTTCGGCCAAACCTGACCTTTCTTTCTTGGTTCGGCCGCCGTCCGTGCAACATCTATATTCCTCCCTGTGCCTGTAAAATCTTGTATCCCTGCCGTAAGCTTTATTTCCACACACGCCAGCTTAATATAATTCGTCCTTAGTCGAAAGACACCTGTTGTTAAGTCCTGTTATTTGTATTTGTGTAACATTCTCCGTTTTTTTCCGTCCTTGTTTTCGTATACATTCACTGCTTTCTTCCAAAGAATCTAATGTTCTTAGCTTAGTTTTTCCTTGGGGCTGGCCAGATTGGAGCGATCTCGAGTATAACC
>NC_068982.1:179557874-179558590 GCF_001194135.2 Octopus bimaculoides | reverse complement strand
ATATATACATATATAAAGAATAAAAAGTTTTGAATGATACAACAATGCACTATAATACGAAAAATGGACTATATACCTGTTGTAATTTAGTTATAACTAAATTACAACAGGTATGTAGTCCATTTTTCGTATTATAGTGCATTGTTGTACCATTCAAAACTTTTTATTCTTTATATATATATAGGGTAAAAAAATCATATATTAATTAATATCGATTAATTACCAGGAAGCTAGCACATATAGATAGATAGATAGATAGATAAATACGTCGTATACATGTCTGTGCGCGTATATATATGTGTCTGTGTGTGTAGGTGTGTATGTGTGTGGGTGTGTATTTGTGTGTGTGTAGGTGTGTATGTGTGTGTGTGTGTGTTTCTTTCCCCACCGTTTGGCAACCGTTTACATCTCTGTAACTTAGCGGCTTGGCAAAAGTAAGCGATGGATAAGTATCAGAATTTAAAAGATAAATACTGAGGTCGATCTATTCAACTAAAATTCTCTTCAAAGTGATACCCCAGCATGACCGCTGTTCAATGTCTGAAACAAGGAAACGATAAAAGATGATTTTTTTCTGCATGGCAACGTTAGGTTTCTGTTTTATCTTAATTTAGTAAGGGACAACGCATATAAAAATAAATTATCAACATATGAATACACTTAGTAACAGCCTCGTGTATGTGTATATATATATATATATATATATATATATATAT
>NC_068982.1:179548454-179555333 GCF_001194135.2 Octopus bimaculoides | reverse complement strand
TATATATATATATATATATATATATATATATATATGTATATATATGTGTGTATATATATATGCGTGTGTGTGTGTGTGTGTGTGTGTGTGTACACGCATGTGTGTACACGCATGTGTGTATCAAGAGAGACACACTGAGGTAGATAGATAGATAGATGTGCATGTATATGTGTATTTTCGTATATACGTATGTATGTAACGTGTTGATAATGTTTATATTCTAATTTTTAAAATAGTTCACCAAGTGTTTTCAGCTTGTGGAATCTACTATTTATTGTACCAATAAGTGTGCAAATTATATTCAATTCCAATATGACGCTGGTTTACCATACTAAAAGAAAGCCTCACGCGTAAACAAAACTTAATCAATATTAAGTACACAAAGAGACTGCTAGACAAAACTATTTATGAAATCGGTAAAAAAAATCAAAAAAGAAATAACTACCACATTCCCACCCATCATAAACAAACCAGACAATTCATATACACTTCAGTACCAAAACGAAATGAATTCTCATTATAAAAGCGATAAAATTGTTCTAGAGAGAATAATTGAGTAAAAAACGTAGATCAACTCGTTAAATCTAACGAGAATTGAAAATTAATTTTGTACTGTGAAACCCGAAAAATTGGCATTTTGAAGACACATTTACCTGTAAAGTGTCGTAGCACATTGGTGCTTGTTAACAGTTCTTGATTGATGTAGTAAAACCTTACAAAAACTCAAAGATTTCGTCAAATCTAGGAATCTATTTGAAGATCAATAATAAGTGCTTCGTTCAGATCCTAAGTTTGTTTGTCAAATGACAATGACCAAATTCATTGAAGCTGAAGCTTTGCAAAAACAATCTGAAGATAATAGTGACTTTGTAGATTATACTGTCCTTCATTTTATACATATTCGGACACCGCTTAATTAGAGAAGTAATCACCAGCCAATTCACTTTAAACAGCAATCTAACCTGTTAAAAAGGGAAGCTACTTTAGATAATGTAGCCTTAATTACAATGTGGGTGAATAAAAAAATTGGATGGTTCCAGTTAGAACACCTAATTTTATAGGCCTACTCGATCAGTGCTGATCTGGGGCGATAAATAGGAATAAAAATGATATGTTGAAATAACAGCCACAAATACTTTAAATCACATTCAACCGTCTTATTAAAAACAGTGGATAAATTCCGAATAAATAAAAGACAAACGACCAAGCTGGACAATTATTGATTATAAATCTGATGGATAAGGGCTGGCCTAGGATAGGATTAAACAACATCAGTAACAACGATAATAATGTATCCCAATTAATATAACCAACAACTATTTCGTATTTAAAACATTTAGAATGTACCAGCGTTGAGTTATCTTTCGTCTTTTATTTCTTACATGTTTCAGTCATTAGACTGCGACCATGCTGGAGCACCACTTTAAAGAATTTTAAGTCGAATGAATCGATTCCAGTATCTAGCTTTTAAAGCCTGGCGCTTATTCTGTCAGTTTCTTTTGCCGAACCGCTTACTTTACAGGGACATAAACATGCTAACACTGGTTGTCAAGCGGTGGTGGGGGATAAAAATAGGTACTAAGATATACACGCACATACACGCACATACACACACACACACACATACACACACACACACACATACACACACACACACACACACACAAAGATACACACGCACGCACACACACACACACAAACACACAAACACACACACACAAACACAAACACACACACATATATATATAAATATATGACGGGCTTCTTTGAGTTTCCGTCTATCAAATCTACTCACAAGGTTTTGGTCTGCCTGATGCTATTAAAGAAGACACTTGCCCTAGATACCCCGCAGGGGGACTGAAACTGGAACCATATGATCGAAAAGCAAGCTTCTTACCATACAATTACGCCCGCGCCTATATTAAAGGTTACGTCACAACTTGTCTGACATCCAGAAAATTGACAAAATGTTGGATGATACCTTGTATACCGTATTTTAAGGCATACAAGTCGAAATTTTCAAACCAAAATTTACAACCAAAAAAAGTAGGTCGACTTATACAACAAAACGATTCTGGATGATGAAGACTTCTTTGTGAAATGCAGCAGTATTTCGAAAGACAGTAACGATATTCGAATGTTTACACTATATGCATATACTAAGTCGATTTGTATGCCAGGAAAATGGTTCAAACCATGAGACGCTATTTATGCCTATAAATATGGGACGATATATCTTACAAAATATGGGACACTAATTATGTCTACAAAATATGAGATACTATGTATACAAAAATATGGGATTCAATTTAGGCCTACAAAGAATGGGACGCTGCGTATACAAACTATGGAACATTATGCATACAAATTATGGGACACCGTGTCAGTAAATTATAGGATATTATGTGTGCAAACTACGGGACGTTGTATGGGACAAAATGTATACAAAATTTGAGACACTGTATTTACAAGATATGGGAGACTGTATATACAATATTCCATATTTTGAATACAGTATAAGAAAATGCAATAATATTTCTAAAAATATTGATTAATATATATATATATATACAAAATACGGCAAGCTGTATTTATAAATTGATTGACGTTATGTCCACAAAGTATGAGATACTATTCCTCTTTACAGAATAGGGGACAATATGCCTTTAAATTAAAGGACAGCTTTTATGTAGATTACATGGTAGGATATGAAAAACCACAAAAAAGAACACTAAAGAAGTCAGATTAGATTATTTTTAGATTTTCAGCACACGATAATATCCAATCCACTAATACTGCATTATCGATAATCATATAAACATTCTGACGCAAAAAGACGCGCATATACATTCTTGTATATTCATATACTTACGCAGGTGCGTACATATATACACACGCAAACACATTATATATGGTAGACACTTTTATTAGTTTAAATGGTGTCAGAAGCTAATGCAGTTAAATATTTATAACACTTATCTAAATGTATGAATAGATTTATCACATAGACTCCGGGTTCATACCATCATCTCCGTCGTCATCCTTACCACCGTCATCGCCACCTCCATCATCACCATCATCATCATCGTCGTCATCATCATCATCATCATCATCATCTCCGTCGTCATCCTCACCACCGTCATCGCCACCTCCATCATCACCATCATCATCATCGTCGTCATCATCATCATCATCATCATCATCATCTCCGTCGTCATCCTCACCACCGTCATCGCCACCTCCATCATCACCATCATCATCATCATCATCATCATCATAGTAAGAGAATGATAAAGTTCGTCTCTCCTAGTCAAGTTTAAGCTCCACGATATAATGGTGTGGTTTATATTAATGATTCGTTTACACTCATCTCTGTTAATTAATGAACACATCAAGCTAATTATGTTATCGAGCTAATTATGTTCGAATTTCACACTTCCCTTTTCAAAGAACTACACCCAGGTAACCACTGACTTTGACATATTCCTACACACTTCGTACCATATGATTACCAGAAGTTTTAAAATCTACGAACAACCTCAGACAACTTCTTTACAGTACTTCTATCTCTCTTAGCACTTCTAGTAAATTGTAGCAAATATATTTCTGTACATTGACATAACATAACGTATTGGGTTGGCAAATAACCAGTTTTCATTAATTGTTGCTTACGTTGTTTAACATAAAGTCAGCTCTGAGCCGACAAGGCTACGATTAGGCATGTGAAACGTGATAATTCCACCTGTTGATTTACATATAATATCCTCCATGTTATAAGACAATAGACTGTGATTTCAGGAAATTTTATTGCTAACCCTTACAGTGCAAATGACTTCTTAACATTTAGACTGCTGTGGTTAGCAGTAAAATTTCCTGAAATCACAGTCTATTGTCTTATAACATGGAGGATATGGTATGTAAATCAAAAGGTGGAATTATCACGTTTATAAAATTTGCTAAAGTGCGCTTGTGTATATTTGTGCATATGTGTATGATCATACTTAAGCATATATGCATGTTTATGCATGTGCATATGAACGTGTATTTATATGTGAGAAAAATACTTTTACTTAAAATGTGCGGTGTTGGTCACCATAAAGTTTTTCTTGGTCACCATGATGCTTTTTTCTAGTTTTCTGCTAGTTTAAAACAGTACAAACATTTAGGAAATGACACCCGTGCTGCATAATAGTTTGTCATTACGAAATTTAATGTGAAGATACTCTGTGTCGGTTTTTGTTTTTTTTTGTCAGCGTAAGTTAAGACGTGAACTTCTTGAGCCCACAAACAAACGGTGGTACTTTCATGATGGCAAAGTTTAATGGAGTACACTTTAAGAGAAAAACAATGCCTGGCGGTTCCCTTTAGGCGAGCCTAACAGACAACGGATCTGATAATCTCCCGAAGCCATGATATGAGATCGGCTATTCCCTGAAACTTGTGTCCGGAAGTTACTTCATCAGGGGACTAATAATATAGTACATTTCGTGAGATATTTTTGTTCCTTATTCGGCTATTTAAGTAAAACCAAAAATAATAGGATCTGAACCTCATAAGTGAAGTTTGATAGTGATGAAGTGTGTGGCAGTGGTAACACGTACATGTAGGTGGAGAATTCTTATACAGAACCCTGCAAGGTATTTGACCGCTGTTAGATAATCATGAATGGAAGGAGTGTTTATCAACTAATTCCTGCACGATTGAGCAGCCCCGTTAAGGAAGAAAACTCTTCATTCCAAATAGGGAAGGGCCTAGAAAATGTAACCCAATTTTACTCCTTCATTCACTGATTTAGATAAGTTGTCACATAAGGTCATTCCAGGTCGAAATAATAAATAATACGACCTAAGACTGGAAATATAGAACTTATAATCTCTGGTGGATTGATATGGCATCTTTGATGGTCCTTCCGGAAAATGTTTTACTTTCTGATGAGTTAAGGTACTATAACATTGACATTGCTGCCCGGTCTGAAGCCAAATTTCAGTCAGAGTAAATACACAAGCAGAGTAAAAACACATTTTTATTCAGAGAACTAATACATCGTTAAACATTACTTACAATTTTTTTTATGTACGGAGTAAACATTATTTGAAGGTTTTATTTGCAAGTAAATACATTGTATTTCACTAGCAATGCTAAAGAAATTCAGACAAAATAAATAAATAAAGATAAAATAAAAGATAAATAAAAAACATGGAAATTTTTAGAAATCTCGAAAAAGAACAATGTATTGACGGTGCGATAAAATTCCAACATCGTAACAAGATAGTGCCGCGAGAATTCAACAGGTTGTCAATAATTATCAAAATCACAAAATATTGCATTATCTAAGCGGTATTGTTCATATTTTGTTTTCTTAAAATGTTATAAAATCTTAGCAATTTTTTTTTTTTGTGAATCTATATTTAAGTCACAATGGTTTTCTTTAAATTGTGTAAATTAGATATTAACATTTTTTTTATGTCGTTAATTTTTGTTCATTGAAAATGAAATGCAGTTTTTAATCTGCAAACAAAAGCTTGAAATAATGTTTACCGATGTATTTACTCTCCACACAAAAAAAGCATGAGAGCGAATTTACTGATCGCGAATTGGCATGTGATGCAATGACTTTGTTATGAAATTATCAAACAATGCATCTGTCTCGATGTAATTAATTACACGTGATGAACTCAACGGAAATCGTGCGCGAGTGAAGAATGGGTGCGTGATAGCACCAGTATTCTTTAACATATTCTCCCTGTTTATTCAGACATCTCCAAAACGAAAAAACTGAAAGGATGTGACAATGGACTTCAAACTTGAAGGTAACCTCAATAACATTAAGAGACTAAAAAAAGAAAAAAAGAACCCCACCAAACTCTATAGATATTGTGTCTTGGAGCCGCGGTGTGAAGATGACAGTGCTATTGTAGAATATACTGGAGAGAATCGTCACACTGGCCATCTTGTGGCGTGGCGATGTGAATAGGAGTAACGCTAGGATAGGAATAACAGTAATAACCTCCGCGATAAAAATGACATGCCATTGGATTGCTAGATTCTCAGCCGATCTGTTTCTTTTCATTGTTGCTGGTGGACAGCTGTTAGTAATGCCATCATTCCGAGAATGACTGCATTGATGATTACATCCAAGATCGCATAAAACGTTTGTCGACTACCTTTGGGAAACTGCAATGCAGATTTTCAGAACATGAGTTTCTATTCTTCCACAAAGGTCACTGTATACCAAGCCTACTCTTCTATAGCTGTGAAGATTGGGAATTCAGTGTCGTGGGCATACATCTCACACTGCAGCACTTGCAAAGAGCAGCTGCAAAAGTACAGAAACCAGGATAATACATGTATGTATGTATGTATGTATGTATGTATGTATGTATGTATGTACACACACACACACACACACACACACACACACACACACACACACACACACACACACACACGTCTAAGTATTATCTTCCTTCCTACTTCCTTTTCGTTCTCAACAGTTACAACAGCGATGGATAATTACGTCATTTCCTCTAAACTAGAATTTTCACGTTCGTATTTGAATTTTCCCCGTTTCAACTCCTCTCTGTTTTTTACTCATTCCCAAAGTTGACAGACCTTTAGCGATACTACAGTTCTATAGATGAGGAATATGTACATTATTTACATTATTTACATTTGACGGATATTTGTCCTCATCTTGTTTGTTGCTAACACAACGTTTCGGCTGATATAAGCTCCAGGTTTCATCAGGTGTCTTGGGGAAATTTATTGGTTGTGAAGGAAAGAAAAAAAAACTGAGGGGATAAGAGCGCCTACTGAGAATGCGGTTCTCGTGAGGATAGCTACGAAGGTATATAATATATATATATATATATATATATA
>NC_068982.1:179547783-179548444 GCF_001194135.2 Octopus bimaculoides | reverse complement strand
GTGTGTGTGTGTGTGTGTGTGTGTGTGTGTGTGTGTGTGTGTGTGTGTGTGTTGAAAGAGAGAGAAAGTGTGTGTGTGTGTGTATCTGTCTATTGAGATGGGTATAAGGGGGATATAATGTGTGTTTGTGTACAGATGTAAGTGCGGACGTATAGTAGCTTGACTAACTAGAGGCATGTGTATGTGTGTATGTGTGTGTGTGTGTGTGTGTGTGTGTGTGATCGTATTGGGTGTGTCTGTAAGGAAAGCGAGTAAGTGAGAAGATGGGAGCGGACGTGAGTTTGAGTTAAAAGGGAAGGCTAGAGAATTGTAGACGGTATGCTCGAAGTATATACAAGGGTGTGGTTGCGAGATGTTATATGGAAGAAAAGCGTGAACTGAGGAATGAAAGGGGGAGCAAAGGAGGGAGTTCAGGCAGACACGAGAAGGAAGAGAAAAAAGAGAAGAATGACAGGAAAATTGGGGGGGAAATTATTACAATACAATACTAACACACAGAAATATTTTTGTTTTCAAATATATGCTTATGTACATGCATCCAAATGTATACATACTCACACACACACGCACACACATATATATGTATATATCTATATATACCCATATATATATATTATTTTGCTTAAAAGAGTTCCAACACTGTCTGTTTTTTATGTTTTAT
>NC_068982.1:179541033-179547494 GCF_001194135.2 Octopus bimaculoides | reverse complement strand
TATATATATATATATATATATATGGGTACATAAATATATGCACATATATATATGGGTACATAAATATATGTACACATATATGCACACTCCTCTCTCTTTCTCCTTGTATATATATATATATATATATATATATATGAGTATACGTACGAAAGTAAACATATATGTATGCATGTTCATGCAAGCAGACATACACATAATATCATAATTACATGAACATTGTAATTGTCTCTGAAGAAAGGAAGGGAAAATGTTACAATAGCATGTCCATTGTGGAAATAGCTCCGATTTATAAGAAAGAAATTGTGTTAGGCAATATATAAAGTCGTCAATGTTACTGGTGTTATGGAGTACGCTTTAGATTTGTTTATTTTGTTGGCAATTATAAAGCTGCAACAAGAAAGAGGGTTTTAATTTAGTCACTTTCAAAAGACGGTAATTGATCGACGCAATACGTTAAACCGCACAGCCCTTAGCTATATATGACGGTGGGGAAGAAGAGACAGAATAAGTTTCGAACACAAGCAATTAATAATTCGTTTATATGGGTAATATCAAACTTTATGTACGAGACATAAAGTCTGGACTTTTCCTAAATAGCTGTTATTGGAGAGAATTCTCACAAGATTAGTTATATTTCTGCATGGAACTGACAACACAAAGGAATTTACGCAAAAAATGATATGAGAAATACCGAAGCATGAAAACATGTAGCAGCCATTGCCAATTTCCTGAAATTACTTCTGCCAGTCTTTAAGCCTCTCTGTCATAAAACTGTATTCTCTTTCATGAAATTTAACTTAAATCATAGTTATTTCTGACATGTTCAGTCTAACCTAGCTTACGTAAATAAAAACACTTGTTTTATACATACATACATACATACATACATACATACATACATACATACACACACACACACATACACACACACATATATATATATATATATATAACATCTTTATTTAAAAGTACCAGCAACGTACATGTTTTCCCAAACTTGGAAATTGGCAGCCAATTTTCAGAATGTGCTGTTTAATCACTAATTTAAAACATTATTTAACTTGCTTTACCTGAAATAATGAAATGATACAGCTTTATGCAACATATAATAGGAGAATAATGATTTGGATAGGTTGTATATATCAATTATATCAATAAATTTCATACAAGTTTGTGGAATTCACTTTGCACATAAAATTCACCCAAATTCCCATATTACCATTAATCATTGTCTTAGATAGTTAAATTTATTAGGACCGATGATAAAAGGAAATGGATGTCTTCAGCCACAAGGGAGAGCACGGCACCTAAATTTTGTTTAAACGTCTTTCAAATTACATGACGTTCGTAGTCAATAGCGACATATTGATAACAGCAAAGAATTCATTATTTGGGCAATTGTTGTAGAGCCAATTCGAAGCATTCAGTGAAACAGAATTTTATTATTGATTGAAATTATTCTCAAGATGTTCCGTTCAGACAGATTATGAGTAAATTAACCTTGCTTTTACTCTAAAGCATATTTAATATTCATAAAGGCACATTAATGTAGCCTCTGGAGACATATCAGGAACTAAATACATTGTGCTCTCCAGCATTCGTCTTCAGATATATAATTACGGCGTCACCTTAACTATACTTAACTATATATATACATGCTTTACAAAAATGATCTTTTGTTATGAAATTTGTAATATATGATAAGAAAACTTTTACCATATTTTAATACAATGCTGTATAAAATGTAGTTTGACAATTGAAAAGCGACACTAACTAAATAACAATAAAACTACCATGTTATACTAAAGGACAATGAGAATAAACGGAAAGTCTTTCAGGTGTAAGCAACAGCGACACTGAATATCCTGACTAAGAATGAGGATTTGAAACCTGGAAGCAGAAGGGAAATAGATTTCAGCTGATGACGAAGTTATAAACAAAATAACATTTTTTTTTGAAAGGGAAAACAATATCGATTTATGACGCGTTGCAATAAAGTAATAAGAATTCATAGAAAGAATGGATATTAAATAGAAATGCATAAAAATAGACAATCGATTATAATTTAGTAAAATAAAGAATACGAATGAAAAGTACTAGAATTTATTCTTTAGAAAATACTGAGAGGAATATATTTCCTACTTGCCCCTGGTATTAACTGAAATCGATCACAGTGGTATACTCACCATCAAAAGAAAAAGATACTAGAACTTCCTCTCTACCCTGGGCAGAAAAGGAAGGCGTATATTCTCAGTTATCTCAATTTTGTTCGCAGTTCAATGTATTTCGTTATAGCCATCATAGAGGGGAAAATGCTTGCGTTTCCCACCGAAAGGATGAGAAAAGTGCAATCTTTACAATGGACCCCGCTTATGACCAGGTCAGTTCTAATGAAAAAGAAAGTGAAATGATACAGCTTTCTGCAGCATACAAGAGGAGAATAATGCTCAAAAAAGCTCAAAGTTGAATAAGGAGTGACTATGTCTAGCATAATTATTCAAGACTCATTGCACTCTGTAAGTACAAAATCCAATAGCATCACCGAATCTCGAAGTAAAATTTACAATAAGTACAACTGAAATCTATTTCATCGCTCACTTGACTGAATTATAAACGCAATATATTGTTTATAATGGTTTCAAATTTTGTCAGGATCAGCAGCTTCGAGAGCTAAATCGATTACATCGACCCTAGTGCTCAACTGGCACTTATTTTATCGATCCCTAAAAGGATGAAAGGCAATGTTGACCTCGGTGGAATTTGAACTCAAAACGCATATTGTTCATAGTAACAAATAATCATGTATGTTCGTGGCCAACTTGTAAAGACATAAAGAAAGCAAAACGAACCAGAGAAAAGGTCAAGTGTGATTGATGTGTCATGTGTAACACGTGAGTCACAAGGGTGTTTTTTTCAGAAAGTGAAACCGTAACAGAAAGTAACATTTCACACTGCTAGAATCATTCAAAATCGAGAAAAAACCCACCAGAAATTGATATACGAAAGAGCAATACCTGGAAGTGTAAGATATTTTCTTCAACAATGCAAAGTAAAGATGACTTTAAGAATTGTCATGTAGAAAGTTAAATTATTCAATTACTTTGAAATGGCAGTATTATGTACCTGTTCATTTCCTTGAACAGAAACACATAATTTCGTTATTATTCATTACTTCCGTTCATTAATACCCAAAATCTAGAATGTTTTCAGCAGTTTAATAATTGAAACCAGTGAGAAATATCCAGTATTGAAAAATGTCCGTAAGAAGGCATTAAATAATTAAAGTATTATGTCACGTTGTTGATTTCCAAATATTTTTGTCGATTTCCTATTAATCGCTAGCATTTTACTCTGTAAGTATCGATTATTAGGGTCCATCCAAACATAGAAGAATGCGTGTATGACAACAACTAAATCTGAAAACAATCCTGAGATGTATGAGTATGCACAATAAAGAAAATCCAGGAAACGGAAATAGATAAACTGATACGAATGGTACAACAAAATGTAAGGACTGACGACTATACATAAATACAGATAAACTCTCGCAACACAAAAACACGTGACCTCTTACATAACAACATAACAGAAAGATAACACTCAAAACGAAAATACCTCATACAAAGTAAAAACATCTGGTAAAAAATTATGAAAAATCGAGGACAGCAGGATTACGAGAGCCAATGAAAGAAGCCATTCTACAACCAATCACAGCAAAATGTCTTTCATGTCACACAATATTATGACTAAAAGAAAGCACATCAAAACAAGTCATCAATAAAGATAATATACGAACTGCACTATCTAATTGCCAGAGACATAATTCTTATGTTGCTGATAATCGAACATCGCCAGGGAATACTAACAAAATCTGACCAAGCCCTCACGCAAGAAAACTCAGTTGCCTTAGCAATATCGATGCAAACTGGTTTCAGTCCTAATAGTGTAAGTTACCAATCACTTAATACAGTAGAAATATACTAAATTGACATCAAAACTAATGTACATAGACTTACTCAGCGAAATCAAGTATAAAAGTAAATAAAGAGGATAAAAACAATCCAAAACCGAGCAAATATTAATAAAATAAAATATTAGGAAAATAGAGGCTGAACAGGAAGTGGAAGTGGAAGTGGAAGTGAATGTGCATGGCCAAGTGGTAAGTGTGTTGAACTCATAATCATAACATGATGGTTTTGATTCCCGAACTGGACGTTGCTTTTTGCTCTTGAAGAAAGCACTTAATTTTACGATGCTTCAGCCCACTCGGTTGTAAATGAGTAACCAGTTCGGTGGGAATGTTGTAGCTCTAGCCCCTCATAGGCCATGGAAGCCGGGTAACTGGGCCTATGATGTGGAAAAAACTAAAGCAGCTGTTTTTTTTTTGATAAAAACGTGGTCGATAAAGTAATTTCATAAACTTGGTCGATTTTCTTCCAACACATAAATGAAAGAAATGCGAAATATATTTCTATCAAGACATTCAAATGTTATTGTAGAAAACATTTAATCCAATATAAATCCAATTAAATCAGATATTAATCTAATATAAATCCAATTACAAAGGAAAACACGTGAAACTAAATAGGATAAAGATGCACAAGGAAAGAGCAAGGTAAAAGCAGAAGGCACAAACGTGTTCTAGCATAACTAGAGTTATAGCAACAACATTTAATGAATTATTAATACCAAAACTAGAATCAACAGTCGATGGCTTTCTGGAGAGGAAAACCATGTTTATTATTTGAGCAACAGTAAATACAACACCGGGAACCACTGAGATTTTAAAGCTGCTTATCAACAAAATATCTCCCAACAGACTAGTTGCTCATCTGGAATATTATAATATCTTTCAAGAGGAAGTAAAGGGTATAGGGAAAGTATGTATGTATGTATAAAAAAGAATAAACTTAGCTAAACCGAATAGTTATTGAAGATAAGGAAGATAGGAACAAAAATCTCAGCATGGCATAGATTATTATCTTCAACAATATGCAATATTCTGGTATTACGGACAACGCACCACAGAATCTGATATTAGGAACAATATACAGAAGTAGGCTCAATACAGAGACACTAATCGATTACACAGCAAAATAAAGAGAAGATAATCAAAAATGTCTGGTCTACAGACAAAGAGGAATTGTTGAGAGTGATTCTTTATCTTAATTACTCTTGTATCTTGACTGAACCTATTTATGGTTACATAAGCTGTAGGTAGACTACGTACCATTGTTTTCTATGTGCATAATTTAAAATCATATACAAAAGAAAAGTTGAAAACCTACTAAATTTATATGTTGATGGATGTGTATGGGATGAAACAAATATGCCAAGGCTAGCCTATGAGTGGTGAGGTTGGCTGGGAAATATATAAAAGAATGCAGAAGATTCAGGCTATGTATTAACAAACTGACATCAGTACTAGGTATAAGATTATAGGTAGAAATATACTAACATATCGCGTGTAACATCAGTATAATAAATGGGAATTTAATCTAAACTTTCAAGGCGGGTCTGTGCAGTGAGAAGCTTGCTTCCCAACCACATGGTTCCGGGTTTAGTCCCAGTGCGTGGCACCTTGTGCAAGTGACTTCTACTTTAGCCTCGAGCCGACCAAAACCTTGAGAGTGGAATTGATAGACAGGAACTGAAAGAAGCTCGTCGTATATATCAATATATATATAGTTGGAATTTACAAAAAAGAAAAAAAAAACAAAAGATGAAAACAGATGTGTAAACAACAAACAGCTGTATTAGTTTAATGCTCGGGAAGGTGGGAAAGTCTTTTACGTTTCGAGCCTACGCTCTTCAACAGAAAGGAACACGAGAAAATAAACAGAATAAAAAAAAAAGCTTTAGTGGCTAACGGTCAATCATGGCGGCTAGCTGGACGGAGATAGTCAGATAGGAGAGCTAGGATGAAGGGGAGATAATAAGGTAGTGGTGATCCCAAAACAAAGGTGCGCGTGCGATGTATGCGAGAGTGTGTAAGTGTGAATAGGGGCTGATGACCTTGACGTGCGGATGTGTGCGTGTGTAGGTGTGTGGATGATAGTGTGGGTGCTGGGAAGTGGTCAGTGCTAGTGTGTGCGGGGTGGTGTGATGTGGTGTGGTGTAGTGTGGTGTGGCATGTGGTGTGGTGTAGTGTAGTGTGGTGTGGGATGCGAGAGTGGGGGTGGGTAGGTGAGGGTGGGGTGTGGGTTTTAGGTGAGGATGTATGGGTAGGGTCGGAACGTACTCTGGCAAGGGCAGTGTGGATAGTGGTGAGGGGATATTCACGAAGGATGAAGTGGCGTGTTATGAGCTGAGACTGAGTCTCAAAGTCATAGTTTTCACTGCAGAGCCTGCGTAGACGGAAGAATTGGGCGGAGGGGATGGAGAGCTTGGTGTGGGTAGGGTGGGAGGAGGAGAAGTTGAGGTATGAGTGTGAGTCGGTGTGTTTGTAGTGGATGGAGGTG
>NC_068982.1:179538970-179540096 GCF_001194135.2 Octopus bimaculoides | reverse complement strand
TATATATATATAGATAGATAGATACATACATAGATAGATAGATAGATAGATAGATAGATAGATAGATAGATAGATAGATAGATAGATAGATAGATATAGATGTAGATATACAGATCTGTCTGTGTGTGTGTGTGTGTGTGTGTGTGAGTGTGTATCTTTGTGTCTGTGTTTGTTCCGCTCACCACAGCCTGACAACCGATGTTGGTGTGTTTTGGCAAAAGAGATCGATAGAATAAGTACTAGGCTTAAAAAGTAATACTGGGATTGATTCATTCGACCAAAAAGATACAAGGCGGTGCCCCAGCATGACCGCTGTCTAATGACTGAGACAAGTAAAAGATAAAAGATAAGGTGACGTAGTTATAACAATTTCTGAACGTACAAGGAACAATTCTGTATTGCTCTATAGAATTTTGTATTGTTCAAATTCTTTCCCACATAAATCTATTCTTTTGTTTCATACTCTCTTACTCGAACCCATCCATCTGTTCCAAAGATATCTTTCTTACAATTTAAACTCACTTATGAGCGGACGGTAAACTAATATTCTGCATTTTACTAATTACGTTCTCCCTTTGCTTTATTCAAAGAGTAACAGAATAGCTGAAATATGCAACTATAGGATAACAGAATAAATTGATGATCGAATGACGGAATATAAATAAATATTATGAATATTATGTAAAAATGAAACGGTTACTCCAAAATTGACGCCTGCTTGTAGTAAATACCACTTTAATAACCCGCCACCACAAGCTGTTTAAAATGAATGTCATTAGGAGCAAATTTAGGACACAGGAGATCGTGGCTGGTTTAGCAAACGCACGTGGCTGGTTTAGCAATCACACGTGGCTGGTTTAGCAATCGCACGTGGATGGTTTAGCAAACTCACGTGGCTGGTTTAGCAAACGTGCACACACACAGAAACACACATAAACACACGTCACACTATACCACACACAGACGCGCACATAGACACAGACGCACACACAGTATGCAAATATATGTATAAATAAATATACATACATACATACATACATAACGCACACATACAGTCACACACACACTTATATGTCAGTAGATATGTATAAATATGCATCTAAATATATATATATATATATATATA
>NC_068982.1:179536916-179538808 GCF_001194135.2 Octopus bimaculoides | reverse complement strand
TATATATACACATATATATATGTGTGTATACACATACATGTGTATGTATGTATGCATGTATACATGTATGTAAACATATATCCACTCATGTATGTATGTATGTATATATATACATATGCACTCACTTATGTACAGACACATATACGTACATACAAGGATATGTAGTGTACATATACGTATATGTCTATGTCTGTGTGTATTTATATGTACGTATTTCTTTACACATATGTACATCATGAATTACATCTAGGTAGTTATGATAATTTCAATGTCTAGAAGACTTTAAAACCAGTAAATTCTTTCACGCACCTCAGCAGCCACATAAAATCTACAGAGGCAGATGCTAAATACGTATCAGAAAACCTTTGGCAACATCTTAAATTCTCAGCATTTCAACGAAATCAAAGTTCTCAAATAATATGCAAAAGAAATTCTTCCTTGCAATGGCTGTATCGTTTGGTTTTTTATAACTTTTTCCCGGATACTAACCAGAAGGCTTGAAAGTATGCTGGATAACACCTACATGTGCACATCTTATGTCAGAAAGCTTGAACAATAAAACTACGAAATCTATCAGACCCCATTACAGATTGAAGAATTCGTTTTGCTGGATACTGCTGGAGAAGTAAGGTCGCATTAGTCAAGGACATTCTACACTTGATAACTCGGCAAGATTGCAATCACAATGACCTCCTGTGACATCATAAGTTGATCAGTTAACAAATGACACTGGATGTCAACCAAGGGGAGCAATCATATCACATGGAAGATAGAAACAGACGTCGGGTCAGAGTCATGCAAACGAGCAAACTCGAACCGATGATGATAAATAAAATATCACACTTCGATCTTAGATCAATGCCCCAGGCTTATTGCATGTCTCTCGCTAAAAATGTTCGGTCAGCTAATAGATACACGTTGCACACATAAACACATACATATATCTACAGAGGCACACACACAAGCACACACACGCACGCACACACATGCATATATATTTACATATGTACAAATAGCTGCCGAAGTACTTCAGAGAATTTATTGGTTTTAATAACTTCTAGACATTGAGATATCAGTAAAAAACACGTGCAGATATCAGTAAAAAACACGTGCAGATGTGCGTGCGCGCAAACACACACACACACACACACACACACACACACACACACACACACACACACACACACAGATATACACACACACGTAGTCCAAAGTCATACAAAGACAAAAAGTAAAAGACAGCGACTGCAGAGAAAAGAGCTAAGGAAAATGGAAGAAAATTAACCTTTTGATCCTAAGCTCTTCAGAAAGGAATGAGGAGAGAAAACGGGAGGAGAGAGAGAGAGAGGAAAAAAATGGAGAGGAAACATTTAACATGTGCAACCGTTAATCTAGGAATGTTTCTTTTTTTCTTAATAGCGGCAAACTAATAACTTTGTTATTCCCTCACCTGTTTCTGTTTTAACTTTTTTCCTTTTTGTATAATATTAAGATCACGTGATCGCCCTAGTTTGATCCTGCTTAACTAAACTTTCTTCCCTTTCGGACTCTTATCTCATTTCTACTTGCTTCTCTGAGTTTTGCCACCTCACCTGTACTACTTTACCACCACTCCATCCGGATTACCACTGGAACTTTATACTTCTCGGACTCTACCATCAAGGACCTTACACCGTACACTGTTATAGGGATACATACATACACACACACATACACATACATACATACATACATACATACATACATACATACATATATATATATACTTTATTTAAAAGCAGCAAAAATATAACAAAAGACTGTTACTCTGAGTTTCACGTTCCCGTTCATCGGACAGTTTTGTTAGAAATCTAACAAAACTGTCCGATGAACGGGAACGTGAAACTCAGAGT
>NC_068982.1:179535007-179536290 GCF_001194135.2 Octopus bimaculoides | reverse complement strand
ACAGACACGTGTACCCTTAACGTAGTTCTCGGGGATATTCAGCGTGACACAGTGTGACAAAGCTGACCCTTTGAATTACAGGCACAATAGAAACAGGAAGTAAGAGTGAGAGAAAGTTGTGGTGGAAGAGTACAGCAGGGTTCGCCACCATCCCCTGCCGGAGCCTCGTGGTGCTTTAGGTGTTTTCGCTCAATAAACATTCACAACGCCCGGTCTGGGAATCGAAACCGCGATCCTATGACCGCGAGCCCGCTGCCCTAACTACTGGGCCATTGCGCCTCCACATTATATATATATATATATATATATACATTCATACACACACACATATATGCCACTGAATATCCCAAAACTAGACACCTTTGTATAAGGCTTGTCCAAGGCCTAATTAAGTTACGTATGAAGAAAACCAAACAATATCGAAGTAAGCGATCCTCACAAACCGTTAAGTCACAAACTCTTTCCACTTTACAAGAATGAAGCATGACCCAGAACAACGAGGCTATGCCATGAGAAGTTTACAATCGAGCATAACATATCTGCGTTCCCGTCATCAGCTTTCCAGACCGATATCACTATGCTTTCGATACCTGGGCAGTACCATTCGTTCCGACGGTGTCAACAGCGTGAAAACTATAAGCGCTGCCTTGCAATCTCCCAGTTAATTCTTACAAGTAAAAACGTAAGAGTAAGCAAATAGCATTATAACAAAGAGCTAATTTCAAAGCAGATATTCAGACAATACAACACACACACACACACACACACACACACATCTTTTAAATTTGTCTACAGGAAACGTTTTGAGTATGCAATGCAAATAAAGCTCCCATTATGCTGGCCACAGTCTAATGATATCGACAGGCGAACCAGTTTTTTGGGTGTTGCATCGAGCTGCGCCAATATAATGTAGGATAATGTAAGATGCCCACGGATACTACGGACTACACCGTAATCATCTCAGGAATACGGACTGTGATCTCATATATATATATTAGAGGCAAAATCAAAACCGAGGCAGAACGAGTATCTCAAGTCATTTAGAATAATTTAATTAGGGTAAGGTGAATTTGAAGTCTTACAGCTGTTCCTGGGATGACCCAAGTGGTTGGTTAATATCAAATTCTTGATATATATATATATATATACACATACAGTAGTACCTCGGTTTTCGAACACCTCTGATCACGAATAAATCGTCCTTTATCTTTTGTCTTTCACATATTCATTTAATACAGTAGTACCTCCATTTACGAACGTCTCTGATCACAAATATATAGTGC
>NC_068982.1:179527592-179534684 GCF_001194135.2 Octopus bimaculoides | reverse complement strand
ACATAGGTAAGTAGATAAGTACATAGGTAATACAGACAGACAAGCACACACACACACACACACACACACACATGCACACACATACACACACACACACACACGCATGCACACACATATACACACACACAGAAAAGGAGACGGAAACACATGACCATACATGCACACACTTGAACACGCACACACAAGGAGGCAGAGGTACACACACAAATACACACACGCACAAATATACACAAAAAACCCATGAATATGCAGAATACATACATACACGCACACATAGTACATACATACATACATACATACATACATTCATACATATATACATACATATATACATTAATTCTTGCTTTATTAAAACTATCTCTGTCTCCTGTGGATGAGGAAATGTCATTGTAGAGCAATACCATCTTGAAGGGGACATGATTTCAAACACTGAAATGCTTTAAACAAAAGGACAGACTTTTATCTGGAGATAAGAGGACAGACGTGGGAACGTGTTTCTGCCTGTACAAGTCTCATTCACATATAAACATACATGCGTGCATACATACATACATACATACATACATACATACATATATACATACATACATACATATATACATACATACAACATACATACGTATATATATATATGGTATACGATGTAAGTAGTCTGATGATAATGAGATGAACCACTTCAAATGACTTTGAATGTCTTGAAGCTATTAGTGATATGGATTAGCTGCTTATTTTCAATGGAAAATTGCATAAATTGATAACATATTCGTTATATAGAGTGAACATTTCTTTGACTTCACAAGCATCCACCTGTCAAGCCAACAAGCCAGGCAGCCAGCCAACCGCTTAACCATATATATGTGTGCCTGTGTGTGTGTATGTGTGCGCGTATGTGTTGATGGATATATGTATTTATGTATGTATGCACACAAACACACATGTATGTATGTATTATGTATGTATGTATGTATATATGTATGTATGTATGTGTGTATGTATGTATATATCTATCCATCTATCTATCTACATATATATATATATATATATATATGTGCGTGTGCGTGCGCGCGCGCGCGTTTCCATGCGTTCATACATACATATATTTATTATACACAAGTACAAGCAGAAATGTGTAGAGTCAAGAAAAACACAGTATGAGTATAGTAAACACATTTCACGACCAGAAATTCAACATAACGTATTATTTTCTGTCAACGGTGGAAAACTCAGAGTTTTAAATAATTTATGCGAAATTTCAAAAGTTTTTTAGGATAAAAAGTTCCATCACGAATTAATTTTTTTTTTTTTGCAGTATTTGATCATTACATCAGCATAGAATTACGTTCATATCCATGTAGATAACACATTTTTAACTACACATATGACCATATAAATTGGTGTGTGTGTGTATGTATGTATGTATGTATGTTTGTTTGCCTGTATGTATATTCATACAGTTGAGGATATGTAAACATGACTATACTATATGCATACACAAAACAGACAGGCCTTGATACATTCTCCAACTTTTTCACCTTTAACCAAACGAGCCTTTAGAAATTGTGAGCGAATCAACATCAAAAGGCGTAACATGTTTTTAAGTCGTGTATTTAATCAAACACACATGCACATTCAAATATTGAATCGTTTTATATATTCGGTAGACGAATTTTTATTAGGATTACTGGTTACATCAAAGAATATTATAATTAGGTATGTATAGCCGAGAGAAATTTTAGTAGTTCTCATGTATAACAGACAACTGACTGTTATTGGCTTATTAGTATTTATAGTAGTTCTAGTTGAGACAACAGATTCATTTAAGCACGTTTATTTATTTGATTGTCTAATTTTAAATGTTTCAGCGTTCTAAGTATACACGTTTTCCTTTCAGATTTATTTTCGATCAATTACGACTATCTAATTTCTATACATTTGTGTAACTTTCTCTATCAACTTAATGTATTTCTACACAAGTTGATGCAAAAAATAACTATTTACATCTATAAAGTTACGTGGTTGAAGGTATGATCATTAGCTTGTAACGAACCTTTTCAGAAGAATATCACTATATGCATGTGTAAAATTCATATTTATTACATTTAACAAACTAAACAGCAAATTAGTACTATAGTGACAGAATCGACACTATTCACCGAACATGGTAGAATTTTTCGTGGACTTCGTGAAGCTGATTTCGTTTTAGGTATATGCGTGTGGGGTTTCAATACTCGTAGATCTATCTATCTCTCTGTTTATCTATCTATCTATCTATCTATCTATCTATCTATTTACTCATACACATATGATATATATATATATATATATATATATATATATATATATATATATATATATATATGCATGTATGTATATTTATACATGCATGCATACCTATTATTATTGAAGCAACAGTATACTTGTCAACCCGTCTAGAGCAAAGAATGCTTGAACTTGGGTTCTTGGGAAGAGAACGCGACTCCTTAATTCGTACACTAAAAATAATCACGATATCTAGAACTATAAAAAACTGCAATAACTTAAGATTTAAAAATGGAAAACAAATATGCCTTCATAACCTCGCTACCAATCACGTAGCCGGCCAAAATTTATTATAAATTACAAAGAGAAAGAGAACATACATACCGCCATTATAATGTTAATAAATACAGTATAAACAGCTATCCAGAAATGCTATTCTCGATATATCTATTTATGAGGAATGATGCCACGGCCAAACTGTTATACAATATAATCTGCAGAAAGGATAGTTCTGAAGATCAAAATAAAAGAAGGTACACACCACTAATATGAAACAATACTGGTGGAATGTTCCTGTCAAACATTAAGTAAATTCTGAGAGCAAGTCAAGCATAATGATCTGGGATAGAGGAAAGAAATTGAGTGCAAAACTGCATAGAAGTAGAAAAGAAGATATCTATGCTGAACAAATGAAAAACTCACAAATAATCTTCTTGCAGTAGATATAAATTTAGATTAATACGTTTGATTATTGGGTGTTTAAGGACGTAACTAACTAAAACTCAATCTTGAGAAGCTGGTTTTCTGTAAAACCAGAACGGACATGACTAGTTAAGACATTACAAGTCATTAAAGATATTGTAAAAATATGTAAAACATTCTAGAAGTTTAGCACGTAATAAATACATTTGAACAAACATACTTTTACAAACGCACAAGTCATGAATGTATGCTTGAATTCAGGTATATATGCATGCATTCATACATACAGACACACACATGTAGATACATATATACATGCATACCTACACACACTCACACATGCATACTTACATACAGACAGGCAGACATATATACATGCATAAATATATACATATATACATGCATACAAATATATATAACATGCACAACATACATATATACTTACATAACATACATACAAAAAAACGTGCATACATACATACACACGTACATATACATACGTACATATACATACGTACATAATACATAGAATCCAAGAACAGGAGATTGCTACTAAATATCTAATGAACAAAAAAGACAGTGAAGTTCTTGGAGTTCCGAGATGCAAGCGCAAATGCAGATTGTCATATTTCTGTGGAAGACATCTCACATGTGATTAGCAGCTGCTGAAAAATGTCATCAATGCATTACCTCCCTATGCGACATGACGTTGTCACAAAAACAATATACAATGCTATTCAAAAAAAAAAAAAAAGACTGTCCTGGAATAAATGTGGAGAATCTCCCTGTTATTGAATAAATATACAAATACCAGTACAAGAAATACTGCTGGAACATTCCCATCAAAACATCTATCAAGTGTAAACATAACAGGCCGGATATAGTTTGACAGACAAGGAGAGATATGTACCGTCACAAAGGTCAGCTGCCCTGCTGATGTGAATATCTCATTGAAAATCAAAGAATAAAAAGATAACTTTGGACAACTGCTGGGAAACCTCCGGCTTCTATATCCAGATTACTAATTTACATTCATATCAATAATAATTGGAGCACTAGGTTTTGTAAGCAAATGCCTAACTGTCAGTCTGGATAAGCTTGAATTTTCAGAAACCAACCAACTGATTCACACATTACAAATATAATCTGTAAAACTATGCAAGACTTTTCTCAAGTTTAAAACGTGATATTATTTTCGTTATCTACATTCTCTGAAGAAGGAGCTGGTTTCTACTCTGTTAGAAACCATCTCCTTCTTCAGAGGAAGAATTTAAATACAGAAGAGACATACAAACATACATACTTAATCGTTGTCTAAATTCCAGACAAGAGCCTTGTTCTTTAATCGAAAATCGGCTCTGCTTCAGTGAAATGTTTTAAAAACATTAGAACATACACACGTGCACAACACACGCGAACACAAAAAGAAAATAGAGCATTTATATGTACACACAGACACATACACACACATATACATATATACACACACACACACACACACACACACACACATATATATATATATATATATATATATATATATATATGTATGTATGTATATATATGTATGTATATATATGTGTTTGGATTGTCCTTGAACAGAGGCCATCCGGACTCCCGTCTTCTCCTCTATTCCTCTCACACATACTTCCTCCCATCCACCTCTCCTTTCTCGCCCTGGCACCTACTTCTTCTCTTCATTCCTACCCCCTTTCTCCCTTCCACCCTCTCCCTTCATTGTCACCCCTCCCTCGTTACCCCAGCACTACACATTCCAACTCCACCATCCCTATACATCCCATATCTCTCCATCTCATCCCCGAGACCCCACCCTTGCTTCCCCCACTCTCGCCTCCCCCACCCCAACACCACCACACCACACCACACACCACCACGCCACACCACACCACCACACCACACTCCGCATACACTAGCACTGACCACTTCCCAGCACCTACACCATCATCCACACACCTACACATGCACACTCTCACACGTCAATGTCACCAGACCCCTTCTACACGGACATACACGCTCTCACATACATACGCACGCGCACCTTCATTTTGGGATCACCACAACATTATTATCTCCCCTTCTTCCTAGCTCTCCTGTGTAACCCCTCTGTCCGGCATTCGCCATGATAGATCGCTAACCACTAAACCTTTTTCCATTTTCTCTCCCTGTTTATTTCTGCATTCCTTTCTGTCGAAGAGCGTAGGCTCGAAACGTAAAAGACTTTCTCAGTTCCCGAACGTTAAACTAATACATCTGTTTGTTGTTTACACACCCGTCTTCGTCTTTTGTTTTTTTTTTGTAAATTGTCACTATATATATATATATATATATATACATGCATTTATATATATATATATATGTATATATATATATATATATATATATATGGCAAATAATATTTGAAGGATTACAAAAATATCTTGTAAGCATGAATAAGTAATAATGGACTTGAAGTGATAGGTAGTCAAAGAAGTTCTTAAATACGCACAGAATATGAGAACAAACTATTTTAATTTCCAAATTTTTTCTTATTTTCTAATTTTTTTCTTATTTTTTAATCCTTGACTTTCAATTTTTAATATTTGATAAGATGGTCTCACATACTGAAACTGTCAGTTAATGTAACAAATAAAACATAAAGGAAAAGAAGTAATAAGAAGCCTTAAACATACCGTCCATGCTATTTCCACTTTTACTTTTTACCTGTAACTTTTATTTAGCATGGATTCTTAATCCCCTTTTCAACCTATGTATGTATGTATGTATGTATGTATGTATGTATGTATGCATGTATGCATGCATGTATGCATGCATGTATGTATGTATGTATGTATGTATGTATATGTGTGTGTGTGTGTGTGTGTGTATTATAAACATAAGCATAAAAGTATATATGTATCTATATGTGTCTATACACACACACATACAGAGAGAAATATAGAAAGAGAGAAAGAGAGAGAGAGAGAGAGAGAGAGCGAGAAAGAGAGAGAGAGAGAGAGAGAGAGAGTGTGTGTGTGTGTGAGAGAGAGAGAGAGAGAGAGAGAGTGTGTGTGTGTGTGTGTGTGTGTGAGAGAGAGAGAGAGAGAGAGAGAGAGAGAGAGAGAGAGAGAGAGTAAACATGCCTCGCTGATTTAATATTTCCAAATATTTTTTCTTCTCAAACAACCTTTTCTAAAACATAGTCTAACGTCCAAACTCTCCACAAGATACCCATTTCATTCTTTTCTGCGACTAAACTGCTTATCTAAGATAACCAGGGGGACCATAAACTGAACCGCTACATGTGTGTAGAAGACACGATGCAAGTTCTGGTGGTCTGGAAATTCCTAGTTGTTCCCCTTTAGATCATTTTGCATAACACTCACTGATGATCTCACAATAGAAGTTAAGCTGTAGAATTATTATGGACTGAATGCAAGACATAGCTTCTTGCTCTCTGTCGATTACAACGAAACAGCCAGTTGAGCTCTCCATAGACACGCGTACCCTTAATGAACTTCTCAGGGAGATTAATCATAACAGAGAATGTGACGAGGCTTGACCTTTGAATTACAGGTAGAACTCATATTTGCCAGCTCAGTGGGCTCGAGCAACGTGGAATAAAATGCTATGCTCAAGGTCACGACGCGTCGCTTGGAGTCGACCTCACGACCTTGCGATTGCGAGCTGAGTACCATAACCACTAAGCCTTCACAACTCAAACTGTAGGATCTTTGAATCTAAGTCACTGTTCGGAAAGCCTTATTTTGAGGAGAAAAATGTATTTCGAAAGGTTAAAGGGGGTTATGGAAGGCTAGTGTGGTGCGTTACTCCCTAAACAATTCCAAAGTGTTAGCTATTAATAACATGATTATATCTTGCACAACAAAGCTCTTTGCTAAATCATCTACTGCTAAAATACGCTTTCCATTTGATTTTAAAACGCTAAGCACACTTTTAGTGCGTGTGTGTGCGTGTGCGTGCGTGTACGTGTATATATATATGGGCATGTATGTATCTTTGAACGATGAGAAAATAATCGCACTCTCTCTCTTTAACCTTCTATGTATATGTTTATATATATATATATATATGTATATATATATATATATATATATATATATATATATATAT
>NC_068982.1:179522734-179527359 GCF_001194135.2 Octopus bimaculoides | reverse complement strand
ATATATATATATATATATATATATATATATATATATAAATATATACATATATACATACATATATATATATATATACACATAGGTATTTACATAAATACCCCGTCTGTGTGCTTGTGTGTGTGAATATATGTATGTATATATATGTGTGTGTATATATAAAGAGAGAGATGCTTATATACATTTTTATACATGTAGACAAGTATATACACACACTCATGCATACACAGATCCATCCATACGTACATACATGCATACATGTATACGCGCTCACACATAAGAATACTTCCTACTTATGTAACAGCAACTGAATGCGTATCTTCCAAATATCTATCGTTTAAGTGATGTATTATATACATAACAATTTTATTTGTTGATTCAACGTTAAAGAAGAAAATGCATCAGTTGGAGAAATAATGTCGAGATGCACTGATAATTTTCTCATCACCGTCTCGTGAGAAGAGAAATTTAGGGATCAGAACGAATTTGCTAACGTTGTATTACATTGTGGAAGGTTTGCTCATTGTAAGATAAATACCTATGGAAACGTTTGAAAAGTTTGAATACGAATCTAGTTTGATTGCAACACACGATAAATGAATGTAAATGCTAGCAACCTGTCAGAGACAGTAGATTTGTTGGAGTTAAGAGAAAAATATCTTCTCGTGAATGTGTTAGGAGAAGGAGAGGAATGGTTCAGGATTAGGAACAAAGCTAGAAGCAAAGGTAATAGATTTGGTGTTGATGGAGTTGTTGATGGTGCCATATGAAATGATCAAATAGCATGATAGTTTCTGTAGAGTTATTAGAAACAAAATGTTTCATAGCCGTGCTTTTCCCATCTTTTAAATAACTATCTTTACTGGTTGTGTCTTCAAATAGAAGACAATTTGATAACATGTGCGTTGATAGAACTTTCAGGTTTTCTTTGTGTTTGTTTGCAGTTTCTTTCATAGCTCTGCACATTGTTAGTAAATCATTTGAAGAAGAGTTGGGCTGCAAAATTAAGAATAGTGTGAAATATGACAGAAAGTACTCAACATAAAAATATTTGTGTGATATTTCCTCATGATTTAGTAGTAACTGCACAGATAAAAATCATATGCAACAACCATCAACAGAGCTTGGCAATATTAATGACGGACCTTCTATGTGGTCTCCCACTTGCTAGAAGTAGCTGCGAAATATATCTAAGATACCAAACCGAACAAAGAAGGGCATATTAGGTCATGAAGTTGTTGATAGACTGTCTTGGGTAAAAGATAGGCAATTTTTATAGCATTTTTGTTGTTATATCTGACGTAGAGCAAAGAAATAACATTACCAACAATGCATGTATTGAAATTAGAAGATAGAAATTAAACTATTCGATACCAGACTTGGAATAGTTTTAATACATGACTAATGGTTATAACACATACTATGGTTTATAATAGATATATCCGGTAATTAGAGAACGTGTCTGGTGGTTAAATAGATTTAGTTATCAACTTACATAAAATAACGGATCATTAGTCACCTGTTTCCCTTTCAAATCTTCAAAGTAGCCGTGGATATTCCCTGGTGCCGTATACTTCAAAAGTGAGCAAAGTTATATAATGCACACACAAATTATATTAAATAACGTTACATAGGAACATTTAATTATTCCTGCTATAAAGTAACTTTAGTATTAAAATCTAAAAGAGTAAGAGAGAGAGAAAGAAATATAGGTCAGGCGCTCTCTCTCTCTCTCTTTCTCTCTCTCTCTCTCTCTCTCTCTCTCTCTCTCTCTCTCCTTCTCACTCTCCTCATATATATATGTACACACACGCATATATATATATATATATATATATATACGTACACAGATATATATATACATATATATATTTATATATATATACACACACACACACACACACACACACACACACGGGCGCCCACACACACACGTGCGCGCACAAACATACACTCATAAATACATATACGTGGTCTGATCAATAAGTATCCGGACTGTTGCTATAGCAACGAAACTAAAGCACGCAAAGTGTAGCTATTCGGCACAGATTGATCTTGAATTCTGCTGTGCATATGCACTAAGTTTTAACGTTCTAGCTCACTTCCGTTGTTTACAGCAGTGCTTGGAAGGAAGGTGTATAGCAAGCATGAGATCATCGCATTGATCATGACAGAGAAAGTTGAGCAGAGAAACTGCATCAAATTTTTCCAAACGGTTGGCGATGCCGGCCTACGCAAAGTTTTCAAGAAGTTTTCATCGTTCTTGACACAATCAAGATCTTGTGCAACTGAAACCCGAGTCCCTTTTTGGTTAGCTGAAAATAGTTTTAGCACAAACTTGGCAGACACGTGTCTCATACCCAAATCTTCAGTGATAATGTACTGAACTGAATCGTAACTAACCTGCACATCCTCTGATAACTCACGGATGGTGATTCGACGATTTCCCCTCACAACTGCGCGCACATCTGCGATGTTTTTCTCAATTCTGCTGGTTGCGGATCTCCCAAAACGTTTTTCAATATCGACATTTTTTCGGCCATCTTGGAAACGTTTGAACCACTCGTACACTTGTGTGCTGGTGATACACTCCCCTCCATACACTTTCTGCAGCTTTGTGTTGACCTCTGAGCAGGTATCGCCATGACAAGTTTCTCTGTCATCGTCAATGTGACGATCAAACGCTACACACCTTTCTTCCAAGCACTGTTGTAAAAAGCGGAAGTGAGCTAGTGCGTTAAAACGTAGTGGGCCTGCAAAGCAGAGTTCAAGGTTAATCTGTGCCGAGCGACTTTACAATGTGTGCGTTAGCTTCGTTACTACGGTAACAATCCGTATACTTATTGATCAGACTTCGTATACATACGCACATATATTTAACGAGAGTGGGGTAGTATTCTTTAGTATTATGTTAAATTTAAACGTGTTTCGATTTATCTTAAGCGCGCACTTATCACACACACATATATATTATAATCCTGTAGATAAATATTACATAGATAAATACTACATCTCTATGAACTTGTGATTGATACTTCCACCTGAAGCACGCTCTATTTAGCATGAAACGTGAAATCGTAAAAATGTATAAATACCAGACGTCTGAGAAATTTTTTACAATATATATTTCGTCATAAGGCGACGAGCAGGCAAAAACGTTAGCACGCCGGGTGAAATGCTCAGCGATATTTCGTCTGTCTTTGTGTTCTGAGTTCAAATTCCGCCGAGGTCGACTTTGCCTTTCATCTTTTCGGAGTCGATAAATTAAGTACCAGCTGCGTACTGGAGTCGATCTAATCGACTGGCCCCATCCCCCAAAATTTCGGGCCTTGTGCCTAGAGTAGAAAAGAATATATATTCTGTCATCTCGCGTTTTGAGTTCAAATCGAGGTTAACTGCACTTTATCCTTTTGCGGTTGATAAGCGAGAACATCAGAGCGTTCGTCGGGAGCCATTTTATTATGTATTTCTTCCAGTTATTTGCACTCTATGTTCAAATCCAGCCGTAGCCAACTTGGGTAATGCATTTAATCCATTGACACCACTACCTGGTCCTTGGGTGACTTTAGCAGAGTCTATTCTTTTTCAAACACTCGAGTCAAGTTTCCTGTTTGAGTATAATTTCCTCAGTTCTACCATTAGTCTTGTACTCCCTACAATGATCATGGACATTAACCTTTCTCCTAACCGAATGTTTAACAATGTAATAATATCTATGTACAACAGTATGAAACTATCTGTCATGTTATAAAATGTAATTCACACAACACAACATATTAAGTATTTATATATTTGTATATGAAGCCACTTATAAATTATCGTATGCAAAAGTGTTTTTGTCACATCGGTCAATGGTGATTTAACGTAGACCATTTATGTGGCCAACATATATAGATATATGAGTTGGTGGGTATATTTTTACCATTTCATCAACCAGGGATTGATGGGCAGTGGCTATGGTTCTTCATTTATCTAGTGATTCTAAGATAGAAAGCAGGAGGGCTAAGTTTTTCTCACGCTGGAAACCTACGCTGAACGATAGTAACAAAGTGAATTCCTCTAAAGTAACTCAAGGATCGGGTGGTTGCGTTAAACTGGTCATGAATATACATACGCACACATACATAAATGTGAGATGTATATATGTAAGTGTGTGTGTGTATAGCAAAAGCGAGAGAGTGATTCAAGGGCCGAGAGTACCAACACTCGAGACTCTCGGCCTTTGATTCATTCTGCTTCTAAATATTAATAAAAGTATACATGCACTTATATTTCGAGTTATACTTTTCCTATGATAATATACAAAATAAAGAATTAGTCGTAGACCAGGTTTTGCACATTAATCGATTAATGTAATTTTTACTTACATAACCCATCATGCCCGTTCATGTTCTGGTGTACGCTGAATTTCCCTGGAGAACATTCTTTTCTGTTGTGGTTTGACCATAGATGGTCTATCTCTAGTGCAATGGATGTCCACTTATTGGTCATCCCTCCTCATATGTATGCAATATAATTTTTTTATGCAATATAATTTTTCTGAATTTTCAGAATTTTCTTTATGCGATGCGACTGGTTTTAAATTGGTGTTAATTAAATTAATATCCAATTTATCACCCTTATATATA
>NC_068982.1:179519149-179522418 GCF_001194135.2 Octopus bimaculoides | reverse complement strand
GCAAATGGCCCACTGGCTAGGGCAGCGGACTCACGGTCGGAGGATTGCGGTTTCGATTCCCAGACCGACCTTGTGTGTGCTTATTGAGCGAAAACACCTAAAGCCCAACGAGGTTCCGGCAGTGTGGGGGGCGACCCCTGTTGTACTCTCTGTGTTGTTTACTATAGTTATATTAACGTTTTTTTTCTAAGTCGCTGCATGGCTGCAACCACTTTGCTCTTATATTCAAGAAATATGCAAGCTTTATAACAGACATCTTAGTTGGGATCCTTAAACTTGATTAATAAGTTCAAATTGTTGGCACGATCTATTGGCTTATTGATTAAAGTGAACCTTTCCTAAAGTCGGAATCGATGTTTTCAACTTTGCCCACGTTAACGTAGATTTATCTCCTTTAAAACTGAAGCAAAAGTAATTTCTAGATAATAGCATAAATAGAAACCACTACAGAAAAATTATCGAGCTTTTTTCTGATTTGTTCAGTGGTTCACCTTTACTCTAAAGCACTCCGTCTCCAGTTTTTTTTTAATGAAGTAAATAAACTTTTAAATCCAGGATACGTGAATGCTAGTAAAATTAGAATATATGAAGAGACAATTTACAGTCTACTCTGAAACTCGGTTAAAAATAATTAACTTAAAAGAGATGATAAACGATGTTTTTCATTAGATAGAGAGAAATGATCATGTAAGTAAATTTAAAAGACGAGTTTTTCTCAAGTAAATGGTTATTTATCTGTCACGAAGCTTTTTACTAATTATTTACGAGTTACTCATCCAAACACATTTTTATTCAAGTCATTCTTAAATTGAAACTCATCTTTTATGCAAACATATCTTTTATTTGAGCACAACTTTAGTCAAATACATCTTTTATTCGAACACTCCTTTATTCAAACAACTTTTATTCCACTCAACTATGAATTGGATTACTAGCATGGTCTCTTTAAAAATAAAGTATTGAGAAAAGTTTTTTTGTATTGAAATATATTTCTCCACTTCGGCATTTAATATATTCGCACCTTTGTCTGCACATGTGGGAGAGTAAATCAGCAGTTTTACTTCAGTCTACATAGCTGGATGCAAATCAATGATGAGAGATTGGTTGCATAATAAACAAGAGAATAGTTAAGTTAAAACGTTGATTTTTCACATTGAAAATAAAACGTTAGCGTGTTAAGGGCCAACCAAAATCGGCGTTTGCAAAGTTCGAAGTGATACAAAAATGTAGTTTCGCACAAAGACGACTGAAAAATGGGTCAAAGCTGAGTTGTAGTTTTTTTGTTTGGGCAGATGGCTATCAGTTTTGAGGGAAAAGCGTTTGTCTTTACCCCTGACCTCATCACTTGACCGGTGCTTTATTTTATCAACCCTAAAAGGAAGACATACTAAGTTAAATTCGGCAGATTTTAAACTCAGAAGGCAAAGCCCGCTCGCCGACCTACTAACCCTACTAACATTAGCTAAGAAAAGTATTTCAGACAAGTTTGAATTGATATCAGACTGAATGAGCAGTTGATTTAATTGGTTACCTATGCCACTCCCGCCCTGTGACTCCTGTATGCCTTGAATGGCATCTAATCAGAACATATCTCGTATTTGAATGTAGCTCGGTATCGTCGTACGCTATTTCCTACTGCCGTTGGGAGTTCTTCCTGTTTTGCTAAAAGTTTCCAAAGTCCTTCCCATAAGATCATGGCCATCATTCGATTATACACACAGATATACATACACTCACACACATATATGTGTATACATACAAGCATATACATATACACACGCAAACACGCGTATTTATAAATACATATGAATGTATATGTATGTCTGCGTAAACATACACATGTTTATGTTTACACACACAAGTATATATAAGCGTGTAAAAATTTGTAATGATGAAAGGAACATGATGTGACAGAGATTACTAAATTCTATTGCGAAAGGAATAGCAATAATATATATTTCAGTTGATTGGACACAGGATCAATTATGGAGGGATGAAAGACAAAATTGACACTATCAGGATCAGTTTCACCTTCGCTCCTTCCATGGTTTATTAACGGACAATCAGTAATAAATTGAAATGGATTAAATTAACTTCATCTCTACCTGCTTTTACGAAAATTAGCCTTGTGTCCAGCTAAAGTAAATTAATAATTAGCATTAACATTGTTATCTAAAACCTCCACAGTCCATGTATTTCAGTATGAACGTGTTGTAAATATGAAAAGTTATTTCTGACCAATCAATGATTCCTAAAATACTAGCACTCTCACCGCTACCTCAGCACAGATATTATCAATATAGCTATTAACACCAATATAAGAATAACTAAAACCTATAGTTTCATTACAATCTTGCACGAGTACCAAAGCTATCGCTTTATTTATTGCAATTTATGGAGACATGACAGTGTGTTCGCTTCCTTAGGAATTCCTTCTCTGATTTTACCAACAACCCACCTATCGATCTTCAGGAGTATCAAATACATTGACAGCATCTTTTATCTTTTACTTGTTCCAGTCATTAGACTGTGGCCACGCTGGGGCTCCGCCTAGAGTAATTTTAGTCGAAAGAGTCGACCCCAGTACTTATTTTCTAGAGCCTGATACTTATTCTATCGATCACTTTTGCCGAACCGTTAAGTTACTGGGACGTCAGCACACCAGCACCGGTTGTTAAGCAATCGTGAGGGGTCAAGCGCAGATTCTCTCTCTCTCTCTCTCTCTCTCTCTCTCTCACACACACACACACACACACACACGAGGGACTTTTTTCAGTTTCTGTCTACCAAATCCACTCACAAAGCTTTGATCGGCCCGAGGTTATGGTAAACATTTGCCCAAGGTGCAACGCAGGCGTACTGAACACGGGACCATGTAGTTGGAAAGCAAGTTTCTTATCACACAGCCACATTCGCTTGCTCTAATGCACTTTTAATATCTACACTATCAACTACTTTCTCAACATGCTTCGCAAAAACCAGACGAATAATCGTAATATATATCTATTCAATCGATCCACTGTGTCCCCTTCTCGTTCTGTGCCTTCAACAATCTCCTCTACGTCATCAAATTACTTCGTATTACTAACCGCATGCACAAACACACACAAACACACATTCACATACACATACAACTTCAAAACTTCGTGCCAAACCTGGACTGCCTTCATACAGCGCATCTCCACCTCTGCTTTGTATATACTTACTACAACAATTAATCTACCAGCCGGGATCTCATTCACTCGCCTTTCCTCCTCCTCCTCCTCCTC
>NC_068982.1:179518329-179518932 GCF_001194135.2 Octopus bimaculoides | reverse complement strand
TAGGTTATTAGTACTTCGTCCAAGCCTTCTTCTCAGAAATAGAGCCCCACCCCTACACACACACACACACACACACACACCTCCGTTTCCCTGTACAAGACGTCGACATTTAGAAATTCAATATGAACATTAACTTCATCGATATCACTAGTCCGGGAAAACATTATACGTGTAAGGACGATGGCTGTCACTTTTGAACTAATTATCAATACAATCTCGTACCGCCAGCGTCGTCACCAGCATCACCCCCAGCATAACTACCATCACCACCACCACCACCACCAGCACCAGCACCAGCAACAACAACAACAATAGAAATACTACTACTACTACTACTACTACTACTATCTAAACACATATATATAAAGTACAATAAATATCAGTACAGTTATCGTTATATTGTTCTCGTCATCATCATCATCATTATCGTCATCATGATCACCACAGCTCCATCACAAGCACCACCGTCACCGATAAACACCACCCCTACATCCACCACCACCACCGCCGCCACCGTCGCCACCACCGCCACCGTCACCACTACCAAACACCACCACCACCACCATTACTAACAACAACACCAATATCGCCGCCACCACCACC
>NC_068982.1:179513814-179517873 GCF_001194135.2 Octopus bimaculoides | reverse complement strand
CTCTCTCTCTCTCTCTCTCTCTCTCTCTCTCTCTCTCTCTCTCTCTCTCTCTCTCTCTCTCTCGCTCTCTTCCTCTCATTCTTACATGATGTTGGGTTGATAACTGGTTGAAGAATTATGGCCATTTTTCAAAGCATGAATATTCAAAAGAGATTTGTCACGAAGCCACGGTTTTGTGAGATAAATTTACTATTTCTTTTCTTTTTACACGGTGGTAACATCAAACTGATAATAAATATATTTCGAGGGATGATTTATAGAATATTTCCGTGTAGAGTTTAGATTCTAGCCAGCGAAATTCTTCCAATGCAATGTCAATTAACAACATTTATACAGAATTTTCAGGTTTCGGAACATGAAATATTTTCTACCGGAGATTCGCCCCCTATTTCATGCTCAATATGATAAACTTTGATGTAAGTCAACAAATTCCTTACAGTCTCATTATTTTTAAATGATATATTATTCAAGGCAGCCATGGGATATCTGCTTACAAATTGTCCTTATATGACAACAGCACTTTAATCTTATTGCATAGCCTTTGAAAATTAGTGAAAAGGTCTCCATGCAGAGTAAACCACATTTTTTAAAAATATTTCCTTCAAACTTGAATGCTAGTATTCCACAAACGAACTAAAAGTTTTTCTTTTACATAGGTTTGTGAGAAGTATAAACACGCAATTTATGGCGTTTATCAAATTGTAGCTCATAGTGGATGGAGATTTTTTATTCATTAATAGATGAAAACTGTGGTAGCAGTAAATAGCAACAGATATTAACACTTTACTGTATATGTTTAGACGAAATATTTGAATACCCATGGAAAGAATATATACATACATTCCTCGTAATTGCTTGATACCTACTTATACACATAAACATAACCATTGTGCCTCAGCACACTGGCGGCGCCCCCAGCGTGGCCACAACCTTAGGGCTGAAACGTATAAAAGAATACACACACACACATATATGTACACGTACAAACACACGTACACACATATACACGCACACGTACATACATACACACACACATGGATGTATCTATGTGTATGTATGAATGTATGAATGTATGTATGTGTGTATGTGTCTGTACATGTCTACGTATGTATGATTGCATGTTTAGTTAAATAAGTTAAGTTTAATGCTGTTTAATGCTGTTAAATTCAAAGGCAACTTATTGGATTAATGAGAAATGGAAGTATATATAAATGTTGAATGACCAGTCGACCACGCTGTGGCAATAATCAGAATGAAACAGCGCTTACTATATTTTGTTTCAATTATAATTTCAACTGAATTATTATTAGATAATAGAATTTTTTATGTTTAAAGTAGCTCAAGGATAGAGCAAAATTTTAGAATTTGGTACTGGTCAGAAGCACAAGTGTTCACGTGGAGAATGTATGGAGCGCAAAGTACATACGTGAAGGTTTATTAAAATCCGTCTAAGTCATAAATATACGCCACAAGCTCTAAACGCCGAGTGATGTATTTTGTTTTCTAACGATGGTATGCTAGAGTGTTCTGCTTGCTGACCAACAACGTCTAATGGTTTCTACAGTTTCGTTAACAAACCGAGAAATATTTCACCAAATTTCTTTTAGTTCTAAAGTTTCGCAAAGGAGGATACTGTAAAATATTATTTATGTAATAACAACCAATAACATCCGCTTTCGTTTGCAAACCCAAGTGTTTTAACATGGCTAAAAGCAAAAACAAGTAAAAACAAAAATATAAAATAGCAAATACTGATAGTTTATATATAAGCGCAGGCGTGGCTGTGTGGTAAAAAGCTTGCTTCCTAACCACATGGTTCCGGGTTGAGTTACACTGCGTATCACCTTGGGCAAGTGTCTTCTACTATAGCCAGGAGCACCACTGGTGTTTTCCAGAGGCACCAGTCCTCGTTTGAGTGGATTCCACCGATCGCAACATGCTGTGTTCTGTTCATCAGGAAATACTTAATCCTTCGCAGGAGGACACTGTGACCGACTCTGTCGAGCGCTTTAAGGACATCATCGATGTTAGGCAGTTCCTGCCGTAACGAAATCCACGCTGGTTGGAATTTAGAAGATTATGACTCAACAGGAAGCCAGTTATACTCGATATCACTACCCTCTTAAACACTTTGATGATATGGGAGGTGAGTGAGTTTGGGTGATAGTTTAGACCTGTTTTCCTTTTGAAGACCGGGATGGTAGATTGGAATAAGAACGTATATAGAGTGAGTCTAAAGAGTTTCTCCAGAGATTGGTTAGAGGAATTGCAAGTTGATGTCTGCATTCCTTCAGGCGACTAGCGGAGAATCTATCAGGGTCTACTGTAGAACAATACTTGATATCATTTATTGCTGCTATCATGTCTGAAGCAGTAAAAGTTATGTACGAGATAATGCCCAGGAGCATGTCATTCCTCGTTACGTTCTGAATACAAATTCTACTGAAGTCGATTTTCACTCTTTCATTCTTTTAGGGTCGATGGAATATGTACCAGCAGAGCACTGGAGACGATGTAATCGACTTACTCTATCCATAAAATTACTAACTTTGTGCCAAAATCTGAAACAGTATGAAATATATAGCTATTTCTGTGGAAACAGTGTTACTGGAGATCTCTTTACAAGTACGTTGTTCAGTTTTGGACAGTAAGCATTGGAGGATACTGTAAAATATCCTGTTGTTGTGCTATCGTATATCAGAATTTTCGTTTTAATATGAAGTCCTCTTTTTTTCTCTCTCTCATCACTCTATCTGTGTTAGACCACACTTTACAATTCTGTATTATAGATCATTGTTAACTGTATATATAAATGTAAATCTTTCAAGTGTTCTGCACTGTTAATATTTTCTTTAACGGGTTACTCAAGTTTCCAGAAACCATCGCGTGAAGTGTGCTGTGCCATTTGTTCTGTGGACATAAAAACACTTGAATCAGTCATTTCAAAATCCCTTCTGATCACTTCAGCTGTGTGAAAGGAAGCTAGCACTAACATATATGAATTCTAAAAATTCCTATGAACCACTGTATCACTCCTCATCCAAATTTAGATAAATCCAAAGCATCATAGAACGTCATTTCTTTATCGACACGTCTTTGAATAAAATACACCCTTCTCGGTTTCCGTTTTAATTCAGCGCATGTTTTCTGATTCTAGAAAGTGAGGTAATAGAAAAAAAAGATGGAATTGTTTTTGAAGTTTTTTTAATTCGTTAATTAGAAGACGAAATTTTAATGATTTTATATGAAACATCAATATTTTTATTTCAGGATTATATTTCAAAATTAATGAAAATGTTTGATTTATAGTTTGCCATATTTCTTCGTTTTATTTTAATTCCTTATTGATCCCTCTCATATTATTTTCCCTTTACTTTTCTGTTGTATGCATGCCTGCATATATGTATGTATGTATGTATGTATGTATGTATGTATGTATGTATGTACGTGTCTGTGTGTATATATATATATATATATATATATAGTGAGTGAGTGAGTAAGACAGAGAGAGAAAGTGAGAGAGAGAGATGACGGGTGCTCTCATTAAGAATTACGTATGAGAGCTTCAGTAATAAAAATTGAGAAAAAATTTACTCTGCAACCAACAGATTTATTTTAAGTGGTGTAAGGTTGTACGGAAACCACAGTAGTCAGCAGAGCGAACTGCACTAAGTTCACCAAAGTTGCCCCGTGGTGGTACTAAAGTGAAAGGCAAAATTGATCGTGGTAGGAATTGAACTTAAGATGCAGAGAGTACAAAGAAACAAGACGTAGTATACTCATACACATATAGTATATATGCAAACACAGGGGCGCACACACAAACATGCACATTGGTTTCAAATTTTTGACACAAGGCCAGCAATTTTGGGGGATGAGGAAGTCGATTACTTCGCTCCCAGTCCTCAACTATTTTATCGCCTTCCAAAAGGTGAAAGGCAACGTCAACCTCGGCAGAAATTGAGCTCTGAGCATCAAGACAGACGAAATGTCGCTAAGCATTCCGCCCGGCGTGATAATATATATATATATATATATATACATATATATATATACATA
>NC_068982.1:179502248-179509748 GCF_001194135.2 Octopus bimaculoides | reverse complement strand
CCAGTTCATTAAACCGCACAGTTAATCAACAGCAAATCATGCAAACACGGTAACAGTCACATTAATCTTGTCTTTTTCTAGAGTTATTACGTCTGTGTGTAGAGCGGGGAGGGTCGGCATGCCAGCAAATATTCATGCATTTTAAATCCTAATGTATTCTCGAACAACAAAGATAGACCTTACTGGATTCACTAAATATGGCGCCTCTGCTACAAGTGCTGCGGATACGAGTATTATATGATTTTATTGAGAAAATGTTTGCACCAAGGACCCAAATCCTTTTTGTTTCGAAAAAAAGCATAATTTAACTAACAGTCTAATATGTCCACTGTCATAAAATTATAGATACTACTCCTAGACCAGGCGGTGCGTTGTACTCTTGGGTAAAGTAGCTCATAGTAGTAGGAAAATTGTATTTGGAAAGGAGATGACTGGGTTGGATTTGTCATGCTGAGTTTTGCCATTTTGTATATATATATATATATATATATATATAATTTTCTTTAAATCATTTCATGAAAGTTCATTTTTTTAATACACAACACTCATCTTGTTTCCATCAGACTGGAAGCTGATCATTTTGTCACAAATCACAACTGCAAATGCTTCAGTACCTGATGGCACATTGGTATTGAACTGTGTTTTGACTTGGATGCCTGTAACAGAGATCTTTAGTCGATCGCTCTGCTTCCTTACATAAAACACAAACAGCGGAAAGAGGGTCTTCTAATCAGCTGGGGTGATGTTGGGGTTGGATACCAAGTCATCCATGCGGTAAAATTTGGATCTGAATGTGGCAGCATCACCATACACCCGACTCAATTGCTGCTTGGAGAAGCAAAGTTTGTTGTCAACTACTGGGTATCTAGTAGAGTTCAGCATAACGTACATGTTCCTCACATCCACTTTGTCAAAGATTGATGGATTCTTTTCCTGACCCCCATCCTATTCCGTTTGGAACCCTACAACGATGTATCTTGGCCTTTCTGGATAAGACTTGACAGAGAGCCTCCATGTAAAGCTAGTTGAGTGGGGGACTGAGATAGAGTCACACTATTTCATTCTGTATCCAACTGATTCAATCATCTAGTATAGCTGAAAATTTTCAGCATCAGTAGGTAACACGTGTGGCATAAACCAGGACACCTTCTGGAGAATCAGCAGCAGAAGCTCTAAAGATTGCATCGCTATCAGATTTTCTCTCGAGGCTAAGAGTCTGCTTCAATCCATAAACAACCCATAAACAATTTTATCAAAGTCTTCACAGAACCCGAAGATGTGTTTGAGTGCGACTTTGAAGCTAAAGGTTCCTTTGGGATTAGGAGATTAGATTAAGTATGACTGTCTAACCCCAAAACATGTGTTGTTTTTCGTACTTGAGATGGCATCTGTGTCCTTAAACTATGGTTGGTTCAAACTGTGTGACTTGGTATTTCATCAGACCAAGCATTGTGGTTCCCTGTCCTGGTTAAAAGAAGGATTCAATCTCCTAGCCCGAAAGCTGATACTTGATGTTACTGAAAAGATGCATAAGAGCATTATTTGTCAGGGCAACATTATCAGCGTTTACATAAGCCAATCCATCAGCTATTGCCAGACGCCTTTCAATGATCAGAGAGCTCTCACTCAGTTGAATAAAGAGATTTTGCGTCTCAATGTCAATCCTGATATCACTAGAGTTGTTGAGATTCGTGCCTGTAATTGGCTCATACTCTTGATGTTCATGCTCTTCAATACTCTCACCTTTCATGAGAGCTTCGGTAAATCTTAGAATGTCCATTACTTTTTTTTTTATTATTCGAGAGAAAACTTTCTTTAACCCGTAATCAGATATAAAAGTTTTTGGAACGCAGTAACGTACTTTTTCCTTTTACAACTCATGAATCACATTACCCAAAGCTGTGCAAACGCTTTGATTTCATTATTCATAAGCACACTCTTTGAATTGATCCGCTCAAGGTGTTTCTTGGGTGTCGATGCCTTCTTTTTTGCATAAATCTTGCTTCCATATACAATCTTTATCTTGTCAAAACCTTGGCTATCGAGATAATCATTAACCACTTCCTCAATCTCCTTCACCATGTCAACTTTTTCTTCGAGCAGTTTAACAACCGCTTTTTGATGACCATACTTTGTGTCTTCAATTTCAAGTATCTCACAATCCTTCACACTAAACATTGCTTTCTTGATGAATATAGATGTGCTGTATTTGGAGTAATGCTCACGTCTAAATTCCATTGGTTTTTCTATAAAATCACATTTCTTTAAGTCCTTTTCATGAAACTTAATTTTCATACCATTTTCAGGTCGAATCCATTTAATTTTCGAACAAGGTTTTAAATTGCAATGGCGTTGGTTGAAGGTTGAACAAAGAGAGGTAATTTGGAATGTAGTGGTTTGCCGTGCCTCATCCCTGATCCATTTATTAGAAAATCGATATTTTGTGCTCCTGAGCCTGGATATTTACTCAAAATACTCTGGCCTTCTTCGCTACTACATCAGGTAAGGACTGTTACATTGGAATCCCAACAGGTTTCCGCAATATTTCTTGTAATTTTGGTGTGAGAGCTTTCGTTACACCTTTCTCAATAAGCTTCCTTTCCAGCATCCAATGCTACAGTATTTCCTACGTCGAGTGCTTTCTTCTCAACTTCCTTAGCAGCACTCTTCCCAACATCGAGGGCAGTAGAAGCTATCTGTTTTGCTGCAATGCTAGTATATAGCCGGGTAAAAATGTTTACGATGCTTTCAAAGATTCCAGTACCATACACATACTGTCTTTTAAATCCACGATTTTCGGAACAAATATCTTCTTTTATAATGTAGACATTCATTTTTATATATGTGTTTACATCTATTACATTTTATTTTTTCAACTCATCGCACATAGACACGATCTCATTCCTCACATCTGTGTTGCCAGCAGCTTTACTTGCCATTGGAAGGTCAGGTCTATCAAGCAGCGCATTCGGGTCGCTAGGTAATATTACAGTTGAGGAAGATGCAGCAACTCCTTCACCCTCAAAATGTCTCCTCTCGTCCCATATTGTTTTTAACGGGTACTTCCATTTCCACCCTTTGCTAGTCTTAGGGATTCTATTGTCTTTACTACTACCTTTCCTCAATGCATTTGCCCCCAACTAGGATTTCTACATAGTTTTTATCGTTTTCAGCGGTGTAAACATCATTTGGAATTCGCATTACAATGAGTTTCCAGAGATCAGGTGTACCTTGATATTCTTTATCACCAACGATAATAATATCATCAATCATACCAGTTCTGGTATCTCCTATGTAAAACTGGCAATTTTTTCATAAATGCCATAAGTTTTACCAGCATCGTTGGTAGTGATTCACGTGCTTCATTATCAATTACGTTCTTTGTTGATGATCGCACTTCTTCCTGCATCTGACAGTATTTTGTAAGTTCTGATAGGTCATGGTGTACTCTTACACAGAAACTTTGTTAACAGTCAGGGCTTTTGAAATAAAATCACTGATTGTATTTAGTTTTGCCTCTGCCAGCATTTTAACTTTCTCATGTTTCCCTACCTTTTGCATCGTCCTTTTATTGATTTGACCGCCAATAATACTTTGAAGCTCAGTTTCAAGAGCAGTAAGTTCCATTACAATCACAATAGGTGCTGTAACAATGGTAGAAAGAAGTCCCGCACCAAACACACCAAGACCCATGCTAACTGAACTAAGAGCAAAATCTACTTTACTGATAACTTTTATGGCTCTATATTTCTTTCTGAGATTTTGTTGCTTCTCACTCTCATCATGGAGAATTTGTTGGATTTCCGGAACCTTTTGAAGACGATAACTCTGCTCCCCACCAAGAGGGGGCGCTGTTGGCAATGTTGAGTATAGACCCCCAGAGGGGGACCCTAGATGGTTGCTGTGTTCAGCGTTTAAAATTTTCTCATTCTCTTTGTATTCCATTTTTTAATATTTCAGAAAATTAACTCACGTAATGCAAATAGCATAATGGGGTGTTCTCATTAATTATAATGACAGTATCTGAATTGTTTGGGATAGTAATTATAATATCATCAACACTCCCAAGAAGAGTCTCATTTTGCAAGCTACATCATTTATATTTCAGAGACGTTAATACCATCTCTTTTGACATTATAACACCAGACCCTAACAAAACTGTTTTAGTCCCATTCCCTGGAATGTTAAGTTCTTCTTCAGTGAAAATCTCCTATGTTACTAGTATTCTCTTCTGGGGTGGGGTTTTACATCCATCCTTGGTTCCCAGTGAACCGATAATGGTTGACGACGCAAGGGTATCCTTTCTGGTTTTTTCCATTCCTTTTTAGAATGTAATATCATTTTTATATAACATTCGTATTCAGTGCTCTAAGGGTTGACAGAGCTTCCTGCAAGACCCTTCAAGATCATTCCAAGGATTGGTATGTTTTGTTGGCTGTTGGCTCCTAGGAGTAAGCCTTCACTATCATACAGCCCACTTTCCTTCTTCAGGTATAGCCTATCACCAACAGATTCGAGACCAGAAGCAGTGACAGGACCAGGATACAGTCTTTTTCCACTCGTTTCTAGTTAATAAATACAATCACATTTCTTAGGATAGAGCCTATTTCCCAGAACTATTTGCACACCAGAACTTGTGAGACCAGACAGCGTGCCAATGTCAAGAGCTAGTAACACAGTCTTAACGATCCTTGGCAAAAACCTTGCAGCTAACCCAGCAGGTGCACCTAAGAATCCACCTTCAACTTTTATATTACATGCTACTTACAACTTGCTCATTTTGATAGTTATTCCTTTCCCACTTTCATAGGCTTTAACCAGTTTATTCACTTGTGACTTTGTAAGTGCAAGGGTATCCGCACCATTTAAATAACCTAAATAAATGCTCACAGGTCCTCCGGTTTGATCGTTCTGTAACTTTTGTTTTTGTTCTTCAGAAATATCAACTCTAACATTTGTGTATCGACTCATTTTATATTAGATAATATTTTTTAAACCGTCTCAGACTTCTCTTATATGAAATCTCATCGTTAAAATTCTCCTCTCTTAAATTTAGCTGAACTCTGTTTTCGTCAGTGAGTGATGATTCAAGACTGTGTATTGTATCAAATGTCAATGGAAGATATACCAAATTTACAGGCATCTCAACGATTTTGTACCCTGGGGAAACATTTGGGAAGAATGAATAAATAGTGTTCTGTGGAGAACCATTTACATAACTTCCAGAGATGATGTCAATATTAACAAACAGACTGTTGATACTAAATTTTCTGATTCTTGAACGTCAAAAGTATAAATACTGTTATTAAATCCCAAAACGTTAGAAATCGAAATGGGATGTCTAAAATCTACTTGGTAGTAATTTTCCAAGATGAGAATAGACTTTAGAGTGTTTGAGTTGGCTGAAATCATAATGTAATAATCCTCATTAGCACTATCATAATGACCGTTCCGTCTCATCTTTTGTTGAATAATATCATTGATGTCGGTGATGTCATAGCTACCTTCTGGTAAATAAATTTCAAACCACGAAGTACCACTATCTGGTGAATACCTAAAGTAATTATTTGTTGCATTAATATTTAGGAAACAGTAGTATGTCTCCAGATTAATTAGCGCTATCTCATACTTTTCCGTTTTATCAAGTTGAATAACAGGATTAAACCTCGTCCTAAATCGTGTCGATATTCAGGTTGAAACAGAAGAAATATGAGAAAGGAAAAATGTCTTGTATGCAGAATAACTAAAACTCAATTCGTCTAGATAGATCCATAGTCGAAAAGATCATTGAGACTAAGACGAGATTTGGAATTGTTTAATGGTTTAGGGGTTGGCAGGGCCCCTTTAATAAAGGCGTAAAGCCATCATGTGATATGCAAGCATTAGCAGAAGAATTGCATAAACCCATAGAGCGAAAATTTGAAAAGAGAAAAGTTCGAGTAAATGGTATAGATGAGATATGGGCATCAGATTTAGTAGACCTGTAATCATTCTCAAAATTTAATAATGGTGTGAAATACCTATTAGTTGTAATTGACGTGTTTTCTAAATACGGGTGGCTTGTTCCGTTAAAAAATAAGACAGGAAAATCAGTTGCTAAAGCACTAAATAAGATATTCAAGGAAAGAAAACCAACCAAGATGTGGGTGGACAAGGAAAAGGCGTTCTACAATAAAAATGCACAAGATTTATTGAACTGTACTCTACTGAGAATGAGGAGAAATCGAGTGGGGTTGAGAGATGGAACAGCACAATGAAGGAAAAGATGTTTAAATATTGTTCAGCAAGTTCTTGATGATTTAGTTGATCAGAATAACAATACGAGACATTCATCCATTAAGATGACAGCTGTCGAAGCAAGCAAAAAGACAAATGAAAATAGGACATAGAGGAACCTTTACCAAGGATGAAAGAAAGATGACAGATACTCAGTTATCTGTTGGGGATAAAGTAAGAATTACTAAGAAAACTTTTGAGAAGGGGTACACTCCAAAATGGACAGAGGAGGTTTTCGCTATTTCATCAGTGCAAACCACCACACCAGTTACCTACAAGATAACTAACTACAATGGAGAGGAAATACAAGGTACATTCAATGAGACTGAATCACAAGAGACGACAAAACAAGAAGTATTTAGAATGGAAAAGGTCATCAAGAAAGGGAAAGCAAAATCGTTAGTCAAGTGGAAGGGATATCCTGATACTTTTAATTCATGAGTTAGTGATAAAGAGTTGGTAGCATTTTAAAGGGTATTGTATGGCAAATGGAAAGCAGCGAAGAAGAGCGGAGCAAGGAACGCAGGGACACACTGTCCATTCATGATGGAAATAAAGAAAATAAAACAGCTCACCGTTTTCAAACCACACATGGTTTGAAAATAACAGCTGATGGTTGTTTTGAGGATACGAAGCGTTTTTGTCCCAGGACCCCACTTTTCCTACTATTGCTCATGATCCACAGAGTCCAGGGTAGGAATAATGAGAAAATGGCTGTGTGCTCGTGACTACATAACCGTCTAAAACTATTAGGGAAAATATGGCACGTGCTACCAAGTCAAACTCGTTTGCTAGTGACAGCTTTCTGGATTGCGGTGGCGGCGGTGGTGGTGCTGGCAGTAGTGGTTAATGTAATAACTGACAACGAATGACGTCGATTTCAAGCAAAGCTCATCTAAAATCAGTTTATAAACTTTGCCATAGATCGAACTTTTCAGTGCTTTATGCATACTCCTTGCCCAGACTGTCAATTCAGATAATTGCATTGTATTGTTACATGTCGCAATTTTCTGAGTTCAGGAGGTGATGGTCAGTTAATATTTACTTCAAACAAACATCACAGACTAAAAAACAAACAAAAAAAAAATGATAAAGAGAAAAAACGAAAACAAAGAGACACTTTCAAATATTTTGTCCATCCTATACAAATACAACACTTGAAAATTGGGAAAAAAAAATGTTCATTGATTAAAGTGGCCGTATGAATGGCTGTGTAGCGTTATT
>NC_068982.1:179493921-179502134 GCF_001194135.2 Octopus bimaculoides | reverse complement strand
ATATATATATATATATACTCATACAATATATATATATACGTGTTGTATGTGTTTATGAATGGCTGGGTTCTCTATGTATATACAGACTGTAATAATTCAATGATGTATGCAAATGTATGGGAGTCATTTCAGTCTCGGTTGAGTCGAGATAAGACGTTGAATTTTCTACGATAATACGGTCACTAATGTGATTAGTTCCGTCTACACAATTCACTTCTTCTTTTGCCATTACACACTCTCCATCTCATTTGCTTCATCCATATACAACGTACCTCTCTTAAAAAGTGAGAAATAATCAATATTTGTGAACAGACTGTTTTCTCTTCAAACAATCTTCCTGTTATTGTCAACAGAACAATGAGATTACACAAACTCTGCCTGTTGATTCGTCACTATCTGCTACATCGACCTCACCAGGTTTCATTCCTTCTGAATACCTTGCAGCATAGTCACTGAGGAGATCCACGGGGAGCCATTTTGAGAAACATATCTACGAATATCAGCAGACTGTCTGAATTAGATAATTAAAAATACGTTAATAAGAAAATATCTGTGAAATACATTGGAAATAATTTTCAGTGAAGTTAACATTTTACGACTGCTGTTCTTCTATTGTGTATGTTGTGAAGCCTCCGATAAATCTACATTTTAGAACTTTATTGATTTTTTCAAATAAGTACAAGACTTCGACCTCAGCACATGACTGGCAGTATATTTAGCTAACATGCGCTTTACAGCCGTAAAAAAAGTGAAAGTAAATTTCGATAGAAACTGGAAGAGTTGACAGTGATATCCCAAAATTTCGTTAAAAAAATATTTAAAAAAAACATAAAGTACTTCTCATTATTCCACATTTATAGTGTTGTTGTTGGCGGCGGCACTCCCTCGCTTACGACGTCGAGGGTTCCAGTTGATCCGATCAACGGAACAGCCTGCTCGTGAAATTAACATGCAAGTGGCTAAGCACTCCACAGACACGTGTACCCTTAACGTACTTTTCGGGGATACTCAGCGTGACACAGCTGACCCTTTGAATTACAGGCACAATAGGAACAGGAAATAAGAGTGAGAGAAAGAGTACAGTTTGCCACCATCCCCTGCCGGAGCTTCGTGGAGCTTTAGGTGTTTTCGCTCAATAAACACTCACAACCCCCGGTCTGGGAATCGAAACCGCGATCCTATGACTGTGAGTCCGCTGCTATAACGACTGGGCCATTGCGCATCCACGCATTTATAGTACTGCCTAGTGATATAAGTATTTCAGAAGTAGCGGCTGACGTACACCGCTTCAACATACTATACCCAGCAACGATTACCACTGAGAAGTGTGATTATTTTCATCTTATATAAAATATACGCACAGTTTTAAGCTATAGTAAAGATATTAGCGATTTAAAGATTGTATAAAGTCCTCCTTGAAAGTATGAGAAATATGAGAGGTCAATTGGGAAAACAATGGAATTCATCTCTTCTAATGAAGGAAACAAGTAAAGGAAGGCGAAGGTACTTTCGAAAAGAAGAAAAAAGAAAAGGAAGAACGAAACACTTATTTTCATGCAGAATTTAAGTAAACCACTCGAAAATGCACCGTCAGTATAATGAATGGGGGAAGTTTGCAATATCGTAGGACGTGTATCTTTATCAAATGCTGGGTTCATTAGTCACTAGCAGAGCCACAGGTGGAAAGCATAAATTTGTGAGAGTGCACTGTGTTCTCAATGGTCAGTGATAATCTTCCTCAGTGATCAGCAACCATCATCATCATCATCGTCGTCGTCGTCATCATCATCATCGTCGTCGTCATCATCATCATCACCACCATCGTCGTCGTTGTCGTCGGCATCATCGTCGTCGTCGTCGTCGTCATTATCATCATCATCATCGTCATCATGTATATATGTGTTCACAGATATGTAACCTTTTTAATACAAAGGAAAGGAGATAGTTACACAATACTTAAATATAATAATAAAAACTGTAGACGAACTGGTTTTCAAGAAGTACTTACACCGAGTTTCGCTTTTAACTGACTATACCATAATCATTCGATGGTATCCAGGCTCTAATAAAGATTCTAACATTAGATTAGACAGTAGAAAAAATAAAAATGAATAGATAAATGTATTAGAGTAATATGATGCCTGTAACAGAAAAGAGATTGTAAGATGAGGAAATGTTTAAGTGAGACAGGGAGAGGATGGGAGGAAAATAAGAGCGAACGGAGGTAAAGAAAATAATAAAGAAGGAAAGCAAGCAAGAAAGAAATGAAGAAAAGGAAAGAAAGACTGGTAGGATGGTCGGTAGAAGGAAAAGTAAATACAGGAAGAGAGAGGGTAAAGAAAATAGAAAATAGAAAGTAGGAGAAATGGAGGAGATAAGATGCAGATTAGGTGATGAAATAATGTGTTGAAAAGAAAGGAGTAAAGAAGGGAGAAAAAGAAAAAGGTAGATAAAGGAGGCCAGGCAGTTTAAATTGCAAAATTGCAAAATATTTAGTTGTAACAAAATATTGTAATATTTAATGAAGAGAATGTCGACAGGTCTATCATTCTGGTTGTAAAAGGAGGAACAGAGAGTAGAGTGGTGCAACAAGTTAAAATAGAGGAGGAGATGTTCTTAATTAAATAAAGAACAACTTTAAACAGACAGAAAGTGGTATATCATAGATAGCGTGTAAGACAGAAGGGCTGGATGAATAAATGTGTGAGGTGGTAGGGAAGTAAAAGTGAGGTGGGTGCATTGAGATAATTGTAGCAAAAAAATTGTATTTGATAAATAATTGTTTTTTTAATGAAAAGCAAGTAATCTGGGATTGTAATGAAGAAAGTTGTTGTTGTTGGCACTCCGTCGCTTACGACGTCGAGGGTTCCAGTTGATCCGATCAACGGAACAGCCTGCTCGTGAAATTAACGTGCAAGTGGCTGAGCACTCCACAGATACGTGTACCCTTAACGTAGTTCTCGGGGATATTCAGCGTGACATAGTGTGACAAGGCTGACCCTTTGAATTTCAGGCACAACAGAAACAGGAAGTAAGAGTGAGAGAAAGTTGTGGTGAAAGTGTACAGCAGGGTTCGCCACCATCCCCTACCGGAGCCTCGTGGAGCTTTAGGTGTTTTCGCTCAATAAACACTCACAGCGCCTGGTCTGGGAACCGAAACCGCAATCCTATGACCGCGAGTCCGCTGCCCTAACCACTGGGCCATTGCGCCTCCACAATGAAAAGAGTATAACATGAGTAACTGAGAAAACAAATAAAATGACAAAATTAATGATAGAGAATTAATGATGTAACTATGTTACACTGAACCAAACTGGGACAGTATTTTGTTTTTATCAACTCGAGAAGGGCAAAAAGTAAAATTAATTCTGTTGGAACTCGAGCTCAAATCATAAATATTCGGTGTATTGTACCTGTTGCGGCAACGAGTCTTCCATGGTGAATTAAATTAGAAGATTTATGAGAGGATAAAATAGAATGAATTTGTTGGGCATCAGTGCGTATCAAAAACTAAATGAATTCAAAAGGGTTATAGAAAAATACAAAATTGAGAAAAGTGAGATAAGGTATGGAATATGATGTAACCGGTAAAATGAAATAAAATTGTTCATACTAAATAGGGATAAAAACAAGTTATTTAGTTTGTATTGAGGGGAAGGTGAATAAGTATAGAAACATTACACTGGAATCCTGTAGAGTTATGGACAATTGCAGTACAAGGTGTATTTATGCGTTTGTATATGTGTGTTATATAGAAAGAAAGAAAGAAAGAAAGAAAGAAAGAAAGAAAGAAATAAATAAAGAAGGAGAGTGAGAGAGAGAGTCTTTGATATGCATAAGATACGTTGAGTTTCCAAAAGGAATGAAGAATTTAAGGAAAGGTATCAAAATTTCTGCAAATTTCAATGTATTTTACGGTCCCTTCAGCCTGCGGATAGAACGAAATTTCCTAAAACAAATTTATTCTCGTTGGAAGAATTTTGAGATTAGTTCACTTCTTAAATCTAATAAATTTATGGGACTTGTTGGTATGAGGAAATTTCCTTAGCGTACAGGCGGTATGCATCTGATCCTCCATAATATAGTTTAGTATATTCTACTACTGGCGTTCGGGCTTCAAAGTTGTTCGTACCTTCGTCATGTAGTCGCTAACTGTGATGCCAAAGCTTGGTAGTGCCTTTTCTTTCTGAGTGTGTGGTGTAATATAAATGTCGTCTGTCTGTTTGTTCACTTAAGCCCAAACTTTGAATGAGAGCGAGTCCTACTCATCCAATCAACCCCACCTTTGCCTAAAAGCTGTGGAAGCCTTCTAACTCAGCAAGTACCAAGCATCCAAATGACCAAATTTACATCGCCACTAAACGAGACAGTAGTAACTAAAACCCCGAAGTCAGACTGATGGTGCTTATTTAATGTTCATAAACAACACTGAGGTCCTAAAAACCATTGTGCTACACAAAATGCTTTGGTGTGGGTGCTGGTGCCAAAAAAAAAAAACACTGGTGCTGGTGTTACGTACAAGGCACTGGTGATGGTGCCACATAAAAAAACCACTCAGAGCACTTTGTGGAGTGGTTGGCGTTAGGAAGGGCATCCAGCCGTAGAAACCAAGCCAGAACAGACTATGGAACCTGATGCGGCCCCTGGCTTTGTCACTTCTTGCCAAGCCTTCCAACACATACCAGCATGAAAAACGGTCGTTATATGTGGATGATAATGATGACAGTCATATAAGTCCACTTGATTAAATAGAGCTGAAGATAAGGTATTCAAAGTACTATGTGCTTCCGCATTGCGAGAGAGAGAGAGAGAGAGAGAGAGAGAGAGAGAGAGAGAGAGAGAGAGAGAGAGAGAGAGAGAGAGAGAGAGAGAGAGAGAGAGAGAGAGAAAGAGAGAGAGAGAGAGAGAAAGAGAGAGTGTGTGTGTGAAGGCGGGAAAGCTATCTTGAAGAACGTCCATATGATCGCTAGAAATAGCAAGTAAGTCTTTCCTAAATCAAACCCTGCCGTGTTTCAAAAGATAAAATACACGTCGGATACAATAGTGCTCGATGCAATATGTCTGGAAGAAATGTAGGTAGTCATGTTGGGAACGCTTTTATCATGGGTTGCCTTGGTAAGGGAGAAACTTTGGATAAATACAAAAGAATTACAGATGCACAGTGAATTATCACATGACTTTGTTCCCCGTCAAGTGTAAATTTATAGACGCAGAATATGGTGAGATCAGGTCCTAACTCCTACTGGTAATTTACAACTTGGTACATGTCATAAGGTCGGGTGGTCGTCAACGACCTCAACCTGCCATGTTTAGTGGCGGAGGAATCACTGCAGCCACTCATCGGCATTAATGCCAGCAACTAACCGTGCTCGGGGAGGTCACCATGTTATCTGAGGATAGAAACTATATATGATAATGGAACAAAACACAAAACCATACGGGATTGACCAGCGCCCTGGAAAGATAGCATCTTCTGCCGTGCACCTAGGGCGTTCGTTTTCAGGCTACCAATATGGTTGCTACTGATGATGATGATGATGATGATGATGATGGTACATGTATAAATATATCTATCTATAGAAAATGTATTCAATTGAACAATATTAACTACATCTACATTAAAATACAATTTTGTCTATGTACGAGCGTGCGTATGTATATGCATACACACACACACACACACACACACACACACACACACACACATATACATACATATATATATATATATATATATATATATGTATGTATGCATGTGTGTGTTTATATCTATCTATCTATCTATCTATCTATCTATCTATCTATCTATCTATCTATATACTTATATATACTTATATATACTTATATATACTTATATATATGTGTGTCTGTGTGTGTGTATGTGTGTGTGTATAAATACATACATATGCACACGTACATTAATTCATATGTACATAGACATACACTCCCCACACACATATAGGTATGTATGTGTGTATGTATGTATGTATATGCACATACTCACATTTGCAATCGCCTACGTTGTACTACACTTAATATACCTACACTCCTCTCATATATAAGCCACTCGTTGTTTTAACATGTATCACCATCAGGTGTCGTAGTTGCAGGTATATAGACAGATGCAAAGATAAGTTATCAGTAAGTTTCAAGTGGAATGCATATCTAAAGTCTAATACATAATGTTTGTGCAATATATCAGTGAAGAAATCCGTTAGAAGAATATTGCCTTCACTTCATCTCATAACACAATGTCTGGCCATTTCCCTTTCATTTGCTCATAAACTCTAATCTTATATACAGGAGCAAGTAATTAAGATAGAAAATGTCTTGTGTTAAGCTTTAATCTTTTAAGCTGAATTAAATTACTAACTTTTTCTTAAAGGATTTTTATAAACCTTCGAGTAAATATTTTATAACTTTCAAATAATAGGCATACGAACCATACACACACATACTTACACAAATGCACGCATCTATTGTTCTACAAACACATATTCGCAAGCATATTTCCAATGTTTATAATGTATAGTTGAAGAAATCTATTCGATAACATATTGGTTTTCTTTTTTCGAAAAATTCTTTTATTCCTAACATTTTTCTAGCAACACAATTATTTTCCTCCTGCCATTCTAAAAACGAACGAGACTGTAATATGTTCTGAAAACCTTTCTTCCATTTATATCGTCAACATTCATTTGTTGCCTAGCGCCATCTTGTGTTTTTCGATGAAAATTACTTTACATGACACTTTCAGTTTTGTCATATTCACTAATATCTTTCTGTTACTGTCGCATTCTGGAATTTCCCGTCTACCATCGTCAGTTATTTGCTTTTTTTTTTTCAACACATCCCCAAGTGAAAAATATAGCTTACAACGTGAATCTCGAAGGTGATGGATTCATATTGAAACCCGCTGACACAAGAAAACTGAAAGCGTTTTAGCAGTCTCAGAAAAAGAACATTTTCATGCCATGAATCCTGTCGAGGTTCCATATTCTGTCAGCTAATGTGTAAAATAAGTATATATTTTCTAGTTTCAGTTTTTACAAAATCTCTTTACCTCCAAACTACATCTTTTAATGACCCTCGGGAGACTTGTATTAATACCTGGTTCTGAAATTTAAGTCATTAAAAATTGTTTTTAGCGGAAACATGTATTCATACATCACCCCTTCCTCTCACCCAAAGGTACTCAGTAATTATGTATACATCTACATATATACAATTGTATGCACGCACACACACATACGCAACACAAACATACGCACGCATGTATGTAATATATCATTATATATATATATATATGTGTGTGTGTGTGTGTGTGTGTGTGTGTATGTGGTGTGTGTGTATGTGCAACTAGATATGTTTAAGTTCTATATTTATAAAAGAGATTAGAGCGCTCAAAATCGGGTTGGTAGAGTTAAGTTTGATTGTAAATGCTGTTGGTCTTTTGGTTACGAACCATTTCGTGCAATTAAGTGACAGTCACATAAAAACCTACAATAAGTACAAAAAGGCACCTGAGAAGATATTTCCTCAATACATAAGAAGACTGAAGGTATTGGAAAAGGTAGGTATATTATGAGTATCTCAGGGGAATTGGGAAGGGGAGATAACTAAGATATTCCTCTAACAGATTAACGTCTCTGTTATGAAGAGAGATATAATTTAAAGAATAATTTAATTACACTTTCTAAACACACACACACACACGTATATTTTACATGAATAATATATAGTCTGTTGACTAATTTTTTTCTCGCTACACCACTGGTAGTAAATTAAATTTCTTAATTTTCTTGCTACCCTAATACTTATTAATTATAAAATTTTTTTTGGCTAATTTCTGAAAAATCGGCATTTTCTTTGTATTTGCTGCCGATAAGGTATTCCGCACATGCGCGGTAATTTTTAAAAAATTAGACATATATGCACACTAGTCATGTTCTCTATGTAGTGCCTCGTGCATGTATGTCGATCTAGGCTATTCCGCTGATGATAGTTGGCCTTGCAAAATAGCTTGTTTTGCTAAAATAACTTGAAACCTGGTTCGGAATATAGATGGTAAATGTTTTTATTTTTCCTTCCTTTTCGAAATTATCCCTAATTTTGTGGTGTAGAGCTTTGGCTGCTCTTTCTAGTGGGTCAGATGTCCTTTTATGGGCATCTCTAATGTGTATTAAATGTACACTGTGTTTTACATGAATATA
>NC_068982.1:179492536-179493466 GCF_001194135.2 Octopus bimaculoides | reverse complement strand
TTAATACTAAAAATCATACGCTGTCCTATGTGTTCATTTTTTAGTATTTAATGCATTTTTCATTTATTGAGTAACTGAATGCGACGCATCCCGACTTTTGTTAACAGTAAGTTTTTATATATTTTTTGCGACTCTATTTTCTTTCTCTCTAGTCCTCATATTCCTTTTCTAGCATCCCAACTTCTTCGCTCTCGCTTTCTCACTTGCAGTTGTAGGCTTTCCCCCATCCTTCCTTCCTTGTTCTTTCTGCCGCACTCTCTCTTCCTCTCTTTCATCATATTTCCCCTCTACTACCCACACGTGACCTCTGACTAATTTTCCCATCTTTCTATCTTTTGCCACCGGGCGCTCAGCTTGCTGGTCAACATCTGTCTCCTCTCTTGTTATTTCGCTTTCTATATCCACTCAGGATTTCTTCCAGGCATTACCCATTATCTGCGTCTGTTTGGCCGAAAGGCCGTATTTATTCCGTCTTCGTCAATCGTTTCAAATTACATTTGTTTACTTTCGTACGTCCGCTCTGTATTGTTTTGTTTGTTCGAGCCCTAATTCTCCGCAAATTTTGCGGGTGCCGCTGATATGCGAAGTTCTTAGTCTTATCATTAAAGGCATGAAACTGGGTATTAACATTTCGGCTGATAACAGATGAAGAATTAGGGTCCTTCTGTGTCTGTCCTACGTGTACGTTTTTTTAGTATTTAATGCATTTTTCATTTATTGAGTAACTGAACGCGACGCACCCCGACTCTTGCTCTTTTACTAGCAGTAAGTTTATATATATATATATATATATATACATATACACATATATATATTAGAAAAAAATAAGGTACTCAGAGATCTAGATGTTTGTACATTAATAAAAATCTGTAAATGTACAACAATCCAGATCTCTGAGTATCTTATTTTTTCTAATATATAATACCTCCA
>NC_068982.1:179483890-179492338 GCF_001194135.2 Octopus bimaculoides | reverse complement strand
GTGATAAAGAGAAAAAAGTCACTAAAGCACAAGTACAGACACACATGTACATACATGCATATAGATTTTTGTGTGTGTGTGTGTGTGTGTGTGTGTGTGTGTGTGTGTGCGCGCGCGCGAACTGTAGACAAAATAAGGATATTCTTTTATTCTTTTATTCTTTTACTTGTTTCAGTCATTCGACTGCGGCCATGCTGCAGCACCGCCTTTAGTCGAGCAAATCGACCCCAGAGCTTATTCTTTGTAAACCTAGTACTTATTCTATCGGTCTGTTTTGCCGAATCGCTAGGTTACGGAGACAGGTTTATTTTTTCTAGAGCCCCTACGCGCGTTTTACCGCTCATCAAGTAGACAGATGATTATAATATCGTGATTCAATGCTGAGTCTCGATTGTTCGACGGATATTTATTTTTGCTGCGTTTGCATAAATTTAAATTCTTGAACATTATCTGTCTAATTGAATAACTATTTTAAATCCTCAAAATATATCCAAGTACATACGAGATGGTATAAGGACTATGAGGTTTACTGACGTTCAAAAGCAAGGGCCGTGTGCATTTTGTCTCCTTCCATAGGAAATTTCCATATAGTGGTTAGAAGAGTATATTATAAAACAGTTATTCTTATCACAGTTTCACAACTTTAATGCATGTTCAACTTTGAATGCAATCTGAATGAAAAAAATGAATTTTTACATGTTGCATTCATCTATAAAATATATAGCACCAGAACACTCAATCGCTTTTTGTTTAGTTGTGTTTCATTTTAGGCGGAGGCATGGCTGTGTGGTTAAGAAGCTCGCTCTCCAATCAAGTGGTTTCAGGTTCAGTCTCACTGCTGGGCAACCTTGGCGGAGTGTCTTCTACTATAGCCCCATGTTGACCAAAGCCTTGTGAATGAATTTTGTAGACGGAAATTGTGTGTGTGTGCTTGTGTACGTGTGTGCCTATATGTAAGTATGTGTTGATTTTGTATTTGCCACCAACCACCGCTTGGCAACTATGATGGTTTGATTGCGTTCCCGTAAACTAGCGGTTCAGCAAAAACAGAGCGTCAGTATAAGTACCAGACTTAAAAGAAAATAAGCACTGGGGTCATTTTGTTCATCTAAAGCATTCATGATGGTGCCCCAGCAAGGCCGCAGTCCAGTGACTGAAAAAAATTAAAGATGATAGGTAAAATCCAGATAATCACATTTTTGTTAATTTGAACTATTAATAATTACATTTTAATCTCTCATTCCTTCTTGTACATTATTCTTTCCATATAGCCGGATTTACCGGAAATTTGCTCTTCTCCGACATTCAGAAGTGGTCCCTTATGTCAAGAACTACTTGAGATTTTTATTGTTGTACTTAACATCCGCATGAGAAAATCATAGAGAAATTGCTCTTTTTTATCTCCAGGCGCAGGCGTGACTGTGTGGTAAGAAGCTTGCCTCCCTACTACATGGTTTCAGGTTCAGTTCTACTGCATGACACCTTGGGCAAGCGCCTTCTACAATGGCCTCGGGCCGACCAAAGCCTTATGAGTGGATTTGGTAGCCGGAAACTGAAAGAAGCCCATCGTATATATATATATATATATATATATATATATATATATATATATATAGACCGATAGAATAAGTGCCAGGCTTTAAAAAGATAAGTCCTGGGGCCGATTTGTTCGACTAAAACCCTTCAAGATGGTTCCCCAGCATGGCCGCAGTAACATGACTGAAACAAGTAAAAACATAAACGACAAAACAGATTTCATCCTTTATAATTTTTGCTCATTACTTGGAGCACCACACTGAACGTGGGTTTCTTCTCGACTCACATTATATCGACTTTGATCAATCGTAAGTTTACTAGAGTCTTCCAGGCTATTCTGTCTCTGCATTAACCAGCTATTGCTAACTCCTTCTAATAACGCATATTTTCATCAGATGATATTCTGCGTTAATCCACTCTAACTCTCCGTACCCAAAGGTCATTCACGCGCAAGCTGAGCACATTACATCTGGCATAGATTTATTCCACAAACTGAATCATTGAGAGTGCCTACCGTTCGAGACAATAATCTCGTCTCTTTTGATAAAGGCACACAATATAGTAAACCAGTTATTTTTAATAGCACAATAGACACTAACCATATTTATGTTAATAGTACAAAGTTACAAGACAGAACCCCGATACATAAAAGGGACAGCCTTATATCACATTCTCCCCAGTTATGAGTACAACACTCAGCTAAATCCTTCAAAATTCACAATAAATTCTAGGCTCAAACTGATGATTTCTCATCGGGACTCTACATATATGGTATAACTAAAACGCTATCCCAAAGACTAGGAATTCCCTTTCAAAGCTAAAAATAATTGAATTCTACTAGTTTTTGACTATCTGCATACTTCAAGCGAGGCCTGCCTATGTGGAATACTACTTCTATAGGGTAGCATAGGGTATTATCTTTATAGACTACATCCAAAAGAAGGCCATTGGTAAAAAGCTCAGTCTCGAAACCACAGTGGGTTTGAGGTCACTCACTCGTTGGTTCTTTCCCTTTGTACTCTATCACTACCCTATTGCTTTCTACACCTGTCAGCTAGCTAATTGTACACACTCTCTACTCTGACAGAAACGTCAGCACACCGGGCGAAATGCTTAGCCGTATTTCGTCTGCCGCTACGTTCTGAGTTCAAATTCCGCCGAGGTCGACTTTGCCTTTCATCCTTTCGGGGTCGATTAAATAAGTACCAGTTACGCACTGGGGTCGATATAATCGACTTAATCCGTGTTTGTCTGTCCTTGTTTGTCCCCTCTGTGTGTAGCCCCTTGTGGGTAGTAAAGAAATAACACTCTCTACTCTAAATTGTCTTCTTTCTTCCATTAGATACATAGTGTTTCACTTCACATTAAGCATTTCTCTCAATCCTTCCCTCACACAACTGTAATCCTTTGGAATTCTTCCTCTTGACATCACTCTATAGATAATGGTATCAAATTCTGGTTAGTAGATTCGAGTGAGGAGGACTGTCAATTACATCAACCGCAATGCTCAACTGGTACTTATTTTCCGTTCCCGAAAAGATGAAAGGCAAAGTTAACCTCGGCAGAATATCGCTATGCATTTCGCTTATGGGTTTGCTAACGATTCTGCCAGCTCGCTACCTTCATCGACCTATAGATATTGGTTTCAAATTTTGGCACAAGGTCAACAAGTTCATAGGAGAGAGAGCAAGTCGATTGCACCAACCCAAATGTTCCACTGACACTTATTTTATCGACCTCGAAAAGATGAAAGGCAAAGTCGACCTTGGCGGAATTTGAACTCAGGACATAAAGACGGACGAAATGCCGGTGTGCTAACGATTATGCCAGCTTGCTGTCTTCATCGACCTAGAGATATTGAGGCGGCACATTAATTGCAATAATCTTGGTGGAGCTACAAAGAGAATAGAAACTTCTCCTCATCTTCTAGTTATTCAATGAAATAAAATAAAAATGTATAAAATCAATTCTTTAGAATTTTCAGTGTATGTAAAAAATTTGACACGATACATATCTTCTAGAAAAACATAGTTAGAAGCATTTATGCAAGATAACAGAAATCCTGTTGGCAAGGAAACAGGAATCTGGATTTTGATCTAACTTGATGTATGTCATCAGTGTAATCTTTGGCAGGAATCAGTAGTTAAGTTCTTCCCAAATGTCATATTACAGCTCCAACACTTCAAAATGACTTGCTTTGCTTGTTATGATCCAAAACATTCCACACATATTATAGGAAATATTCTTTCTTCTTTTAAGCATCAATACAAATACTCAGCTAATATAGTGTCATTTTAGGATACTCATAGTTAAAAAAGAAATCTTATTTTGTTGTTTTCTTTCTACATATATCGGAGTTCTATAACTCACTGAGCGGAAGAATTCGTTTTCATTTAGTGTATGGGCGTTCGTTTCTATCAAAGATAATTTGACCTCACCTTATGAGTTAACATATAATATACGGATGGGGAAACTACTACTTACAACGGAAAGCTGTACATTTTGCTGTTACCTATTTAGAGTTAAGTGGAGTGGAATAATGAAATTAAGAGTTCTGATGAGGAATATAGCGCAGTAGCAGTTACATGATAAAGACTGCTAACTCTTCACATCCTGTTGCACTTCACTTTATCACCTCAGCTAACAGTTTACTAGAGTCGATAACTGGGAGCTGCTTCGAAAATCAATTCTCTTTAATCCCAGGTTCCCAGTATTCAAAGCATCTACCTCTGGTTCGAATCACTAATACAAGAAACATAGTTTTGTTTTTTATTATAAGATTTCAGCCTTTTAACAACCGGAAAGAAATTAGTTTCAGCATGCATTTGGGATTGACCTGACTTTCTCAAGTTAAGTGATCATCACTTAACTGGCCACATTAGGATGATATTCTTCGCAATATTCTATTAGTAAATTAAACATTATCGCTGCAGGAAAAGTAGATTGAAGTAGATGCCGAAGAAGCAATTAGGAAAATAGACTGGAATCATTAAGCAATAAAATCTCCAACTACAGTGGGTTGTCACCACACCATGTCAGATAAGACGGAATGAGATTATCTTGCAACACAATATGATACATAGATTTAAATCACAAACGATAATGACATTTTAGGTAAGTGATCATTATTGTTCCCACACCCTTAAACATCAAATGTATTTCTTGACGAGACAAATGCAGTATTTTGAACGAATTATATATATATATACACATATATATATGCATATAGGTAAATTGTGGGCGAGGTATGGTTAAAATGACATTGTCTGTACATTGGTATTTTATATATTTGTGGTTGTTAATTGAAATCAGAGGATTGTTGAGCACACATTAATCTCAAGAATTTTGGTTCATAGTTTCTGGTCAACTGGAAGCGCCAGGCAGATAAAATGAAAGAAACAATGAAAGACCACATTTTCAACTAATTTTGCAATCTTCACTTTCATATTTCCAAAATGATGCCTCATGAAAATTAGGTTAATTTAGAAAGATAATGGAATTCTTTTCACTTTTAAGCTGTACTCATTATAATTCTTTTCACTAGAAATGTTATTAGCCAAAGAAGATAAAACTAGAGATTGATGTTATTAAAAGAAATATAAGATCGGGTGAAAAGTAATCCTGGAAAATAATCTTATGCAAATTAGAAAAGTTAGTTTTGTTTTTAAAGAATAAGGAATAATTGTTATACCCAAGAAGAATTTAGAAATTTTAAAAAATAGTTTCAATTAGAATCTATTCAATGTTTTTTGAAAATTCCTACGAACATAACTAAACTAGAATTTATTAGCTGGGAAAAATGTTCCACAGAGAGTTCCTTCCTTCCTAAACAAGTGTTGTCTTTTCGCAAACTTCAAATTTGCCCTCGAGTGACATTGACATATTAGCCAATGAACATTTCCCAATACACATTTTAAACCATGTTTTTAGGAAGGAAGTCCCTTAATCACTGAAAATATACAAAATTTCACTGATCACGCCCCTGGGCACCATCTAACCTTGTTAACATTGTATAGCTCCCACCTTTCATATCTATACTCTTACCAAAACTCCAGACTCTAAAAACGTCATCATCTCTCATGTATCTTCGGTTTATATTCCCCCTCCAAAATATCTGAATAACTTCAAGAATTGTAAATAAATATTAATCATGTTCTGGTCGGAACGTTCCAGTTTTTCCTTCTCAAACATGCTGGCTCTGTATGCAGTAATTCCGTCGAGAAAGACTTTGTATTTGCTGCACGCTCTTCAACTAACTACACTGAGAAGTATCCATTCCCCTTTTCATCCCAACAGGCTCACTTTCATGCTGAAATACACGCAAAGTACAAAAGTACTTCCTGCCAGTCGATGTCACTGGCCATGACACTATGTTATTACTGCTATCAAACAATACACCCAGAGTTACCCTCCGATGCTCTTTCCAATCATTAGAAATATAACAGTGTCTCCCATTCTCAACAAGGAAAACACCTCTGATCGGCAATCAAAATACTACACTTATTTCCAATATCTAAATTGTGACGGAGACAATCATTAGCAATAACTTTATCCAACATTATTTTAATGCCTCTACCTTCTCACGGATCACCTCTTTTAGGTCACTTGGCAGTGAATGTTCTTACCTACTGAAAAATTTAGTGAAAGCACTGTTGGTGCACATATCAGAAAAGTTTTCCACCTGGTACATATCAATCACTGCACAAATCGAGAAAACACTATAGCATACGATCTCCCGAATAGCACGCAACTAGAATTCTAAAAGTTGTTTCAAATACTACGTTTCACTTTCACTAAGATCTCTCCAGGCAAACAGACATTATCAGTAAAGGAAAAACCTACATAAAAAATTGACTTTCCTCTTTCGGGAAGGTCAGCGCCTCAACAACTATTAACTCCCTATAAAGCACTTGCGATGCCTACAATGCAATACTGCTTCCACACCTAAGATGGTGTTGCTTCGATACCTCACGTTCTAGACCATATTCGAAGAAAAGCCTCTTGACTGATAGGCATGAAATCGCTCACCAATACGCTCCAATCGCTTGTCCACAGACATACTAACCCTTCTCTTTGCCTTTTCTACTTCTGATTTTCAAAGCTAGCTGGTCTTGTGCCATTTTCAATAAGGCACTTCCGACTCTCTCATCTTGTCTCTATTTTTGAAATTCTGTTCCTTCAAGGGCTCAAACCAACTATCTCAGCCAGACTTTCAGCTTCAAAACGTCCATATGCTTTCCCTGTAGCTATTCAAGAAGAATATTAACCATGTTAACCTGGTCGTTGTTGGAGCCTACGAAGGCTTGACACACAACCCTTTACTCCGGACACTACAAAATAAAAATAGATATAACTATTTCAACTACGAAACGTTACAATCACTAATATAATTCCACATTAAAACTGATGTTTTACTGTAAATAGAATGAGTTACAAAATGGATTAGATTTAATATGGTCAGTGTGACTAGAGAGAATAGTTAACCATAGAGAAGAAAGATATCATTCCTTCATTCTGTATCTAGACCTTCAACCCCATGAAGTTTACACACATCTTAATATGGAGAGTAAAGAAATATCCGCATATTTAGAATACCAACTGGCAAGATGGGTGTCGATATATTTATTTTGATACCTTTGTCTAATACATTATAAATATCGTAATTGTTTCCATCAATAATGTTTCTGAATTTTGTTTAAATGCCATTGAGAAAATATACTCGAATCATTTTCCTGATGAATTCCATGGAATAATGTTAATTCTCCGTATTAATCGATGTCTATTGCCAGTGTCATTACCCATCTCAAATCCTTGCATGTCCTACCACCACTGCCGCCGCCGCCGCCTTCACTTATAATTCTCTGAGTTTACGGATAGTTTTATCTAGTAACAAACTTTTTGCATTAGAGTGTGCAATAATATTCCCAGGAATACAAACGCAAACCTTAAGCCACAGCTAATATTCTTTAGATCAACTATAAACTCAATAAACCTTACATTTGGAGCGATGCAACGTTAAAGTTTGTAAACCGTTAAGCAAGCACGGTGTAAAAACAAATGAAAGGAATCTCAGAGGATGACAAACCTGGCGAGAAAATCAGATTGTTTTCTGGTCAGTGTCTACTTCCTTTTGTTTTTAAGTCGATTGATGTCTGCATGTATGCTTTTATGCCTCTCACTCTTTCTCTCCCTCTCCCTCTCTTTTCTTCTCATTTTCGCCCAGAAGGCAAATATGTTTAGAAACATACACTTACATACATATATACACATATATTTTAGCTGCATATATCTTAAAGACTGTCTGAAGTTTTATGCTGCCAAAAACTTATGCAGATTAAAATGTACCTTCCAATAAAAATAGCCAGGTTATGCATATATTTATTCCTGTAAGTTATCTATCTTTTTCAAAACGGTTTTGGCATATTCTAGTATTTTTTGTTTGCATCCAGTTATATGGATTAGCATAGGGTTACACTCTAATGATTAGCTGGAAATATTTACTTTGCTATGTTCTTGTATTTATCTTAACTGCAGGCATCTGCTTTCCACACAAACATACAAGATAAGGCGCCAATATAAACGAGAGCACACGTCAAAGTGTGTTTATTTGTGCGTTAATGCTAGAGAGATTTATGACGTGGCTTCAGTTATAAATACACTAGCTGTACCGCCGTGTGTCAGTAAATCTTCTTACACAGCATGTAACTTTCTACTTTATAAATGTATTTAATCTCAAAATAAACCAGAAAACGTTGCCCTCTATCCTTGCCATATTACACCGAGCTTCAGCATTTAATATACATACAATAGAAAGCACTCAACTAGATTCATACACAGAGATACAACGCTCACGTGATCATGCACGCACATACACACACGCGAACGTAAATACACACACACACATGATTGTGT
>NC_068982.1:179482286-179483787 GCF_001194135.2 Octopus bimaculoides | reverse complement strand
ATATATATATATATATGTATGTATGTATGTATGTATATATGTAGGAAGTTATTTTTCTGCATAGAAACAATTTCGTGGAAGCCTTTTACATAATCATTGTTGTTTTACAGCAATGGACGTTGTGCTTAGGCAGGGACCACTGAAACAATTTCTCATTCTTAATAATGTGAATAGTGAAATACTCAGATACACATTCAATGATAAGCCTTACTCACGTAAAGGATAGGAGGAGCCCAAGATCACGTGTTTCAATAATTGCAAGGACGTATACAATACAAAGACACACACAAACACGCACATACATTTCTATGTGTGTGTGTGTGTGTGTGTGTGTGTGTGTATGTGTGTATGTATTCGTTTATGTATGTATGTACATATGCATGTATGTAGGTAGGTATGTATGTATAGATTAAAAAACAAAGAGAAAACAAACTGTTGATATTTCAGGTACTTAATTACGAACGTTTGAATGGTCAATAATCGATAATTAAATCTGTTATCGACTACATCTGCAGACAACATACCAAATATATATATATGTGTGTGTGTGTGTGTGTGTGAGAGAGAGAGAGAGAGAGAGAGAGAGAGAAAGAGAGAGAGTGAGAGAGAGAGAGAGAGAGCAAAACACTTCATTTTCACGTTGCTCATGTCATCTGACATGTGGCACATGGTGCACCTGTACAGGTAATATCGATTTGATGGAGGGAGTGTGCTTATATGAACACAAGTATTTGATCACTATTAACAAATCGTCTGTGTAGTTGTCTAACGACGAGAGATTCCATGATACACACACACACACATACGAGAGTAATCCCCAAAGTAAGGTCTCTAAAGCACTGGGCAAGCAAGGAAATTGTGCGTGCGGCTATTGGCAACACTGTTGTGTTTGTCGTGCATACGTTTGCACCTGCTCCTGCGCGCGCCATGCTACCACGCTCAGTCTTGGTTTGGCACACTTATCTGATGGAGCACCCGATTGACGCTACTGCCAAGTGTGAAGTTCGCGCAGTTATTCGGCTTCTGAACGCAAAAGGCATTAAACCGATTGAAATTCATCGTTAATTAACGGAAGTGTATAGCGAGTGTGCATGAATATCAAAAACATCCGCAAGTGGTGTAGGGAGTTTGCAGCCTGTCGTACCGAAATTCATCACGAAGAAAGAAGCCGGTGACCATCATCTTATGACCTCGTTAGCTTACGGCTGTTTCTCCTATAGGATGCAGTGGACTCATAGTTGATTACCTGAGTAACGGTTTGCAGCTTCATCGGAGCATTGAATATGAAGTGCAGTATATATCTATATGTGTGTTGCTTATATATATATATATATATATGTGTGTGTGTGTGTGTGTGTGTGTGTGTGTGTGTGTGTGTGTGTGTGTGTGTGTGTGTGTGCGCGTGCATGTGTGTCTCAATGCATGTATGTATGCATGTAAGTATGCATATATATGTGTGTATATATATACATGCATTTATGTATGTATGTATGTATATATA
>NC_068982.1:179474383-179482276 GCF_001194135.2 Octopus bimaculoides | reverse complement strand
TATGTATGTATGTATATATATATATATATATATATATATATATACGCACACACACACGGGTACATGTGTGTGAGGTGTCTGTGGGCGTGTATGCATGTGAGTGTGTGTGTGTGTGTATGTGTGTGAGTGTGTGTTTGTATACATGAATTCACATCTGATGCGTCTCCTCCCTCTCTGCAAGTGAGGTCTTTCATGAATGAGGGGCAATGGGCTTATATTATCTTTTATCCTTTAGTTGTTTCATTCACTGAATTGCAGCCATGCTGGGGCACCGCCTTGAAGGGTTTCGTCGATAAATCGGCCTCAATACTTATTTTTAAGCTTAGTACATATTCTGTCATCTCTTTTTGCCGAACCGCTACGTTACGAAGACATAAACTAACCAACACCGATCGACAAGTGGTGGTATGAGACATACGCAGGCACACACACACACACACACATATGCACATGCATAACAGACTTCTTTCAGTTCCGTCCACCAAATCGACTCACAAGGCCTTGGTCGGTTGGGGGTCTATAGTAGAAAACAATTGCCCAATGTGTCACGTTGTAGGACTGAACCTAAAACTATGTGGTTGGGAAGCAAGCTTCTTACCACATAGTTATGCCTAGAAGGTTGCTAATGGCGTCTCTTTGTGGATTTTATTGAAGAGGATATGCAGGTCCTGGTAGATGCTTTTGGTGGCGCAGCTACAAAGTTTGACTTAAATATTAATGCACAGGGCAAACATACTCAGCGGCATTTCATCCGGAGTTCAAACTTCGCCAAAGTCGACATTGCCTTTCACCCTTTCGGAATCGATAAAGAAAAAGCACAAGTTGAGTATTGGGTTCGATGTGATTACTTAACACCTCCTCGGAAATTGCTAATCTTCTGCTAAAATTTGAAGCCAGTATTACCACCAAGAAGACTGAAGTACAGAATCAACCAGGTCATGACGCAGATGAAGTAGCGTAATCTAAGCCTAGACGCTACTAGAGGCAAACCACTGTGTCTATATGTGCAGTACAGTCAGTAGTAATATTAAAACTAGGGGTCAAACGAAATTTCAGGCTATGTTGAAATTAGAACGTTTTAAGCGATGTGCAAAGTATACTGAGCAATAGCATTAACCACCTCATTTTTGGGATCAGAAGTATAGAATATATATCGAAAATAGATAAATGGTTTAATGGTAAACGAAAGAACGAAAAATCTTTAAGCATTTATGACGTGAGACTCGAGATAAATTATGGGCACCACTTACAAAACAAGGACAGAAATTCCACCACCCCAGAAAAAAAAGCCGACGGTTTGTAGTACTGAAGAGATATTTGTGTAGGGAACCCTCATTTGGCCAAAGCTTAGTTACACAGACAAATGATTTACAGAGAGCTCTGCTTGCAGTACGAGGAACCAGGGAATACGCTAAGCATTACAGGGTTAGTTGGTATTAGGAATTAGAGATAGAAGGATGTGGTTAAAAGTGATAAAAAGAGCTTGAACGAAAAGATTTTAGCAGTTCTGTGTAATACATACGAGGCATGACCAATAAGTATCTGGACTGTTGCCATAGTAACGAAGCTAAAGCACGCAGGGTGAAGTCGCTCGACAAGGATTGACCTTGAACTCTGTTGTGCATGCGAAATAAGTTTTAACTTTCTAGCTTACTTCTGCTGTTTACAGCAGTGCTTGGAAGGAAGGTGTGTAGCGTGTGATCGTTGCATTGACCATGACAGAGAAAATTGTCATGGCGATACTGGCTTAGAGGCCTACGCAATGTTGCAGAAAGTATATAGGGAGGAGTGTATCAGCCGCTCACAAAAGCACGAATGGTTCAGAAGTTTCCAAGATAGCCGAAAAAATGTCGATAGTGACGAACGTTCTGGGAGACCTGCAACCAGCAGAATTGAGAAAAACATCGCAGATGTGCGTGCAGCTGTGAGGGGATTATCGAATCACCATCCATGAGTTATCAGAGGATATGCAGATTAGTCACGGTTCAGTTCAGTCCATTATCACTGAAGATTTGAGTATGAGACACGTGTCTGTCAAGTTTGTGCCAAAACTGCTTTCAGCTGACCAAAAGGACACTGAGGTTTCAGTTGCACAAGATCTCCTTGATTGTGTCGAGAACGATGAAAACTTATTGAAAACTTTGCGTAGGCCTTTGAGTAAGTATCGCCAAGCTTTTGGTAAAATTTGATGCAGATTCTCTGCTCAACTTTCTCTGTCATGCTCAATGGAACGATCATGCATTACATACCTTAGTTCGTATGCTCAACAGAGTTCAAGATCAATTTTTGCCAAGCGGCTTCACTCTGCGTCCCTTAGCCTCGTTTTTATGGCAACAGTCCGGATACTTATTGATCAGACCACCACACACACACACACACATATATATATATATATGTATATATATATATATATACACACATATATATATATATATGTGTGTATGTGTGTGTGTGTGTGTGTGTATTTATACGTATACATACATACGTACGTACGTACATACACGCATCTGTATTTATTATACATGTATGCGTGTGCGCATGTGTACAAATGAAAAATATATTAATTTCCATTATAAACATGTGCAATCTGTACAAACATATGGACATGTATAAATATTTAGTATTTTATTATAATTTACTTCGCTGGCGTCTCCTGCACGAGACTCATAGATACAAGATACACACACAACCTAAACTTCATTGTGTGGCTGAAGTTACATAGACAACGACCATGATGGAGTATCACCTACAATACACTTAAAAATTTTGGACGGAGTGGACATAAATTGATTGCCAAATAAAAGAAGTATTGGCCCGCGTCTGTCTTCATTATGTAGGGTTGAAGATAGATTAATTAATGTTTGCAGGATTCTGAATGAAACTTTTGGCATGTTATTCTAGGCATTTATCTTGCCATTCGTGCCACAAATGTGTTAACGTTTGTTTCTTATTGACACTCTAAAATGTTTGTTTATCAAAGTAGTAATACAACAAGAAATAAACATTGCTGTATACACAGAGAAGATTGCACACACATAAATACATACATACTCAACATAAGCAAACGGAAGTGCGTATTTTTATACACGCAAACGCACATACATAAAACCCAACTCAACAAACCTATATACATAAGATATACATATACCTGAATATATATATGTGTGTGTGTGTGTGTGTGTGTGTGTGCATGCGTGAATGCGTGTGTGCATGTGTGTGTATGTTGTTTATCTGTGTGTACACAGGAACACATATATAACATATCCTTAATAATACACCAATACTCACATATGCTTGCGCGCGTGTGTGTGAGTAGTATTTGTAAGTAGGAAAGAGTGAGATGTCACATAGGGAAGTTTGGTTAGAAAAAATCAATGGAAAAATCGTTAGGAAAGACATATAGGAGATATAGACGAACCCTGAAGCATATCATAGTTAATAATATGTGGATTTGTATAAAAGTATTAGCTATTTAGCTGATAGCTATATTTCACTCAGTGGGTACTTCTAACGGTGTTGTATCTCTAATGAGAACAGGCTGAGATTTGAAAGTGGTCATAGAGATCGATTTCTCTTTCTATTGAAAGAAAGACGATATTTGTTTGCAATTACCACAATACAATGACATCTGCGGTGTGTTCCAAAAAAAGGTTCATCTGGCACCAGAGTATAAGCGAATCAGATGTATTATATCTATAGCTACTTTATTACTGTTTCCTTCGGAATATTTCAGTTGCACGTAAAGTTTGTTTTCAGCATCGATAAAATTGGTTTCGATTTTATTCTGTTTACTTGACTTAAGACTCAATCAAATTCTTTGCATCACTCATTGGACAGCAGCCATGCTGGGGACTGCTTTGAAGGAGCTACTCAATCAAATTGACCCCTGTATTTATTTCTTTAACGTCTGGTACGTATTCTGTTATTTTCTTAATTTTGCCGAGCCGCTAGGCTACCAACATTGGTTGCCAAGTACTGACAGAGACAAACACATAGCACTTGTGCATGCACACGTATATATGACGGAGTTTCATACAGCTTCTATCAAATTCATTCACAAGGTATTAGCCGGCTCGGAGCTATTGCAAGAGGTAGTTACCCAAATTGTCGTACACTGAAGTAAATGGAAACCACCTGGTTGCGAAGCGAGTACTTAACCACTCAGCCATGCATACACCTCGAAAAAATCTGAAATAGTAAAAGCAATTTCTTTTTAAGAAACTAGATACAGTCTACTGAAGCAGTGATTCTAGATTATCTGTACTTATTTCACGGAATTGAAAGGTTAGGGTGGAACTAGACGAAATCCTGACTAGAACTTAGAATTGCAAGACAGTTTGCAACATATACTGTAACAAATTCCACCGAGGCCAACTTCACCTTTCATCCTTTCAGTATCGATAAAATAAGTACCAGTTCAGTATTTGGATCAATGTAATCAACTTAACCCCTTCCCTCGAAATTGCTGGTCTCGTACCAAAATTAGAAACCATTATAAACTGCAACATATATAAGCCGACTCACAGCCAATGAAAAGGATTATGCAATAGTGTGTTACAATAAGCTTAATAGTAGTGTGTGCGTTAACCGAAAATATCTTTTAGCTTTAAGAGTGGAATGAAATCGATATACTGTACTTACATATTCTTATGTAGTTTGATTTATAGTTTGCAATCAGATTTTTTTTGAAATTTCTTTATGGCAATCAGATTTTTTTCTGTATTTCTATATATCAAATAGAATTATTTCCAACAATTTTAAATTGAAATAAACAAAAAGCAAAAAAAGTGTTTTAAATCTAAAATTTATCACTTGGTTTGTTTTTCACATTTTTCCCAAACGGAATTTCTAAACCATTTCTCAAATTCATTTTAATTCTGTTTTTCTTTCTTCATTGTTTTCTTAGCTAGCTATTTAAGAAGGAATGTAAAACTTTCTATTCTATTAGCTTCTGACCCTTCTTCCTACAGTCTTGGACGTAATAAGGATAGCTCTGTCAACATTTTCTTTTTCTATTTGGGGGCTAATTTTATTCCCACCTTTAAACAATTTTTCATATTTTGTATATTTAATACTCAAACATTTTGAGAAGAACGAAATGGCTACATTTCGAAAATTGAGTGAATAAAATTTCTGGAGATGAGAAAATTATACTTAAATTTATTTTCAGATTTTCTTGGAATTTTTAACAAAGATAAAAAGCACTCATAATTTATATTTAAGATATTTTCCCATAATGTACTGAAAATACGATAAACAACATTGAAACCTAAAGTATTCTGAGAAAGGAAAGTGAAAAAAAATATGAGGGCGGAGAAGGAGAAGAAGGACAAGAAAACAGTAAAATGAGCATCCAAGAACAAGAGGAAAAGGAAAGAGAAACACGAGAAAACACTCAGAGCGAAGAGAAGAAAACGGACAACTACCACAACAACGAAATAGTAAAAATTGAGGAAAAAGAGGAGCAGGAACAGGTGAAGAATGAAGGAAGTGGAAAAGGAAAAAGACCGATCAAAAGTATAAGAGAAGGGTGATAAGGAGATGTGGGGGAAGAGAAAGAAGAAGCGTAGAAGAAAACGAAGGAGAAAGGCAGAAGGGAAAGGACGAAAAAAGATGTGGATGTAGAAGAGAACAAAGAAAACTAAAAAAAAAAAAAGAGACATAAGTGGAATGAGAGAGAGAGAGAGAGAGAGACGAGCAAGAGAAGGACAAAGGAGAACAAAAACGCCAATTTGAACATTGATCAAGAGGCAGAAGAGATAGAAAACTTAGAGAATATAGAACAAAATAGAAAGATGCAGATCACGAAAATTCGGAATATAAGGACGGCGACTGTTCTAACTAATATTACAACAACTATTTTCCTCCTCCTCCGCCGCCGCCGCCGCCGCCTACTACTACTGCTACTACTACTACTACTACTACTACTACTACTACTACTACTACTACTACTGCTGCTGCTGCTGCTGCTGCTACTACTACTACTACTACTACTACTACTACTACTACTACTACTAATGATAATAATAATAATAATAATAATAATAATAATAACAACAATTAAAATATTCCGTCCTATTACAGGAATAAGGTCTGGCGTTCAGGAGTAGGGTAATTCGATTTCATCGATCTCAGTGTTCGACTGGTACTTATTTTATCGACTCTAAGACGTTAAAAGACAAAGTTAACCTCGGCGGAATTTGCACTCAGAACGCAAAAACGGGTGAAATACCGCTAAACATTTTGTCCTGTGAAATTCAAATGATTGTCCTAACAACTACTGCCCTCATCCAAAGAAAAACCCTATCAATTTAAATGTTTGCGTTATATTACATGAAGATATTTCGCTACTGCCCGTACCACATCCCCCCCCCCAAGCTTTCAGTCATACTGTAAAATCGATTATCCTTCACTCACCCAAGCACCCTGGGCGTGTCTCGGCAAGTGATTGTAACAAACATGCAGCTCAAAAGTAAATAATAATAATAATAATAATAATGATAATAATAATAATGAAAATAATAATAATGATAATAATAATAATAATAATAATGATAATAATAATAATAATAATAATAATAATAATAATAATAATAATAATAATAATAATAATATTTTCTTTAGATTATCTGATTATCTGAAAAACCGGAGGGAGTAGAAAATCATAACACCGAAGTTCGAAATGCAGAGAAAGGTAGAATATTTCGAGCCATATATGGAGAAAAAAAACAAAACAAAAAAAACGAAAGAAAAACAGAAAAAAGTTGGTGTCTTGGAATCTAAGGGTTTAAAAGCCAGAATAATGAAAGATAAAGTGAGGAAAATACATTTCCAAAGGGTAAGAAGAAAACCTAAATTCAAACTCAAAATAGCATCAATGCTATAAATTCAAAAGCCGTATCCAACTTTCAGGTACAGCACGGGAATAATCTAATGTTCAAAGATATTAAGAACAGAGATAAAATTGAAGTTGCTGACAATCTACCGGGTCTTTCACCCAGAGGGGGATGTTGATAGGTAGTATTTTTTAAAAAAAAGGAAGGAAGAAGAGTGGTACTGAAAATAGGACGATTTCATATGCTTACACTCAGACTATTCTCGGAACTACGCCGGTATTAAAAGTAAAGTTACCTTCTGGAATGAGACTGACTTATAAGGGCCGGTTTCCCGGTATTCATGGCATATAAATTCCCCACCTGGACGGGATGCCGGTCCGTCGCAGGATTACTCATTTTTGCCAGCTGAGTGGACTGGAGAAACGTGATATTGAAGTGTTTCGCTCAAGAACACAACATATCGCCCGTTTCAGGAATTGAAACCACAATCTTACAATCACGAGTCCAATACACTAACCACTAAGCCACACACCTCCACAACTGCCTACAACCAGTGGTTCTCTGGAAATAGTGATCGGTGAAAATAGTGGTCATTTGGGTAAAAAATACTGTTCTTCACTTCTAAAGACTTCTGTTGTTGCTACTGCTGCGGCTTTGCTGCTAGCTCTGTTGCTGGTTCTGCTGCTGGATCATGCTGCTATCTGCTGCCTTCATTCTGCCTTTTCGTTCCACCTCCTCTAAGCAAGCAACCTTCAAGTAACTTGTATAGCGACACATGTAGCATATATATATATGCGAGTAAAAATAAATACAAAAAAGGTGGTTTTTTTGTATGATTGTGTATAGAGGAATATATTATTTTGTTTAAAAGAGTTCCAACACTGTCTGCTTTTTATGTTTTATTTATATTCCTGCAGAACCAATGTGGGGTATAGAATATGGAATATACAATATATAATATAATATACAATATATAATATAAAATAAAATAAAATAAAAATGGATGGCACCATGAAAGAAAGTATTGAATGTAGATGAAATATTGAGTGTTCAATAT
>NC_068982.1:179471471-179474100 GCF_001194135.2 Octopus bimaculoides | reverse complement strand
ATATATATATATATATATATATATATACATTTATATATGTATGTATGTATGTATGTGTGTATATGTATTTTTGCGTTAGCGTTTGTTCCCAATCATCGATTAACAGCTTGTATTGATTTATTTACGTCCCTGTAACTGAGCGGTTGGTACTAAGAAATCGACAGAATAAGTAGAAGGCTTCAAAACAATAAGTACTGGGCGGGGGTCGATTCGTTCGACTAAAACCCTACAAACATGGCCTCAGTCCGGTGCCTGAAAAAATTAAAGCACACACACACACAAAAAGTTATTACCTCCAAACTATGCAAAATTCTTTAAGCTTAAAACACGACTGAAATACTACGTCCATTCCATAAAACATATCCTATTCAATTACCAGCCAATAAAATACAATAGCACTCACAACACATGCTTTTGATCAGTGTTTCTCAACCTATTTTCCCTCAGGCCCCACTATAATTTTCCAAAAAAGTGTATGTATGCCCCATCTGTGGTTGTTTAAAATACTTTATCTTTAATACTTCATAATAATATATTTTCCTTAAAGAAATATCCCCACTAGATCGTTAGAATAGCGCTGTAGCAAACAATCTTCACACAGTATGTTTGACTGGAGGGATTGGTTTGGTTAGGCTGAGTATAGGTATAGTGTGTTTGCTGTAAAAAAAGATTTTAACAATTCCATGTTCTACTAAAAAAAAAATAAAGAAAACAATTGGACCCCACACCCCACTACAATTTTCTCACGCCCCACCACAATTTCCCCAAGCCCGACGTCGAGAAATGCTGCTCTAGATGATCAGCATTCAAAATAACTCAGCACACACACAACTGATACATCCCACACTATCACGTCAGCAACTCACAGGATTTACTTTTAATGCAATTGCCTCTCATGGATGCTACACAAACCAAACTGCCTGTGCCATACAGAATCACACTCCGATAGTGAAACATGTAGCACCAATCACGCAGTTTATCTGGAAACACAGACATCACCCAACAAAGTAATAAAACAGATATTGTTCATAAAAATGCCAAAATAGCACCAGAAATCTCAGACCCTGTCCCCTACTATAAGAAACTGAAACTGATGTGGTTGTACTTTCAGAGTTCTACATTCGCAGCAGACATTTTTGAAAGATAGAATTAACCGAAATTGGTAATGCAGTAGAAATTTGCATAAAACTGTTCTTAAAGAACATCTGGAGTCATGATGATGATGAGACGACAACGACAACAACAACAACAAGGATTTTGGTGGTGGCGGTGGTGGTGATGATGATGATGATGATGTCAAAAGAACGCCATCGAGAACGAGACCAAGAATAACAACAGCAACAATAATAGTAATAGTTATTCCTACTTAAACACAAGGCTAGAAATTCTGGTGGAGGAGAGCAAAGGTCGACTGACATGAAGAAGAAGAAGAAGAAGAAGAAGAAAAGGAGGAAGTGGAAGAAGAAGGAAGAAAGAAAAAAGATGACAAAGAAGAACACCAAAAAAAGAAGGGGCAACTGAAAAAAAAAGAGAAAAAGAAGTAGAAAAAGGGAAAAAGAACAATAACGAAGAAGAAGAAGAAGAAGAAGAAGAAAAAGAAGAAGAAGAAGAAGAAGAAGAAGAAGAAGAAGTAGTAGTAGTAGTAGTAGTAGTGCTGGAAGAAAAAATTAAGAAAATGAGAAGAAAATGAGAAGATGAAGTGGAATAAGAATAAGAAGGAGAAAATAGGAAAATGAAGAAAAATGAGAAAATAAGAAAGTGAAGGGGAAGTGGAGAGGATGAAGAAGAAAAAGAAGAAGGTGAAGGGAAGGAGACTGAAAAGACACAACACAAACTGTGAATATAGAAAAACAAGAACGACAGTAACAAAACAATAGCTACAATAACAGCAACAACAGCAACAACAACAACAACAAAAGAAGTAGTCCCACTACATCTTTATTTATTAACATGATCGGAAAACATCACAGGATGTTATAAATTTTTCTATCAGAAATGGCTTCCATATTGTTCAGCCATTAACATTACTGCCAGTACCACAAACACTCAGTTAATACATTCTGTTTCTTCTAGAAAGATAAGCCAAATCTTTACAATATGCCATATTACTCACTTCTAACAGTTATTATATAAATGTATTTCTGATGTTCTTATCTTCATCCTTCTTCTCCCACCACTGAAGCGGAACCTGATGTAATACATTGTTTTACCTTGTTGAGGCCACACACTAAGTGTTTTGTGTTTGGTTGCAGTGAAAACAATTGTATAACTCTTAGTCTTATGTTGAATTTTATGTTAGCATAAAGTGTATTTAAATGTTGCCACGCAATATTTAAGTGCCAACAGTATTTTCATTCAAAGTTATACTGCAGACAATTGCGGATCAATTGCAAAGGGCATAATCATGACCTTTCTCTCCAAATGAAGTCAATAAGAAAATTAAAACTAATTAATTAGAATTTCCCCCATATATTCATAAAATAATACTAATATAATAATTAATTGTAAAGGAAGAAACACGGTTTAAAAAATTTCGTGGTTTTGAATCTTTTCCAGCTTGTGTGAGTATGTATGTGTGTGTGTGTGTGCGTGCGTGTATATATATATATATATATATATATATATATAT
>NC_068982.1:179469894-179471246 GCF_001194135.2 Octopus bimaculoides | reverse complement strand
ATATATATATATATATAAGGTGCGGTGAATAAACTGTCGTCTAAATTACGCAAAAATAAACTGACATATCATTTTAACATTTTAACAGATATATTTACCAAAATTACATAAAAGTATCTTGAAATACTAAAGAATATATTTGTTCAACAAAATCGCCATTGGCTTCAACCACTGCCTCCAGACAACTTTGGAATCTCCTGCAACTCTTCTGGACGGTCTCCTTGCCTTCAGTTCATCTTTGGTGTTACAAGGAGTTTTGTTGATCTCTCACTCAACTGCGGCCCACACATAATAATCGAGGGGGTTGTAGTCTGGGGAGTTAGGTGGCCAGATGTCAGAACTGATGTGTTCGCAGAAATTATCTGACAGCCATGACTGGTTACCCCTGCTTGGGTGGCATGGTGCAGAGTCCAGTTGCCAGACACAGGGTGTGCCAGGAGCCACCTTCTTGGTCCAGGGCAGCACTACCTCTTCCTTGCACTTGATGTAGGCCTCCGTGTTGAGTGTGAAGCCGTGTGGGAAGATGAATGGAGGCATAACGTCGCCATCACTAGTGATCACTCCAAACACTATGATGTTGACTGGATGTTTGATTTTTATCACTCTCGGTACATGTTTTAGGGCACGGCTAGCCAACGGTTGCTTTGTGAGGTCACTATTTGATCCTGGCAGAATTTCTTCTCTGACGAGAAAGCATGTTCGGTTGGTGGGGAAGCTTGAGTTTGTTCAAAAGCTTCGTAGCGCGGTTTTTCTTCTTGTCCTTCGTGGCTTGGGATAAAAATTGGCCCTTTCTCATCTTGTATGAGTAATATCAAATGTCTTCATGCACTACCTGCCTGATAAGAAAGTCAGACAGGGATGGATCTCACCAACAAATTCAGGAGTTCTTTTCTTATGAGAACCGTCAGAGTGAGTTTTCCGATCTTCAGTACCTCTGCTCTGTCCTCAGATTAACACCCAAACACTCTGAAATGTTCATATTGGAGCATCCATTGCGAAAGCCAAGCAGTACATGTCGTTTCCAAATTTGTAGCAGAGTGAATTGCGTCATAGTGCTGTTTTTCTCACAGAGAGTGGCCAACTGATCCTACTAGACTGTATAGTCGACAAAATCAAAAACAAACAATATGCATGCTCAAAATTGAAAATTATAAAATGGCGGCAATTTATCCATCGCTCCCTGCACAGTAATCCCTCGCCACATCGCGGTTCGCCAATCGCGGGGGTGGGGTTGGAGCATAGCATCTGCGCTAGTCGAGGGATTACTGTATATCGCGACAATTTATCCATCGTACTTTGCATGCATACATACATACAAACATACATACATATATACATATATATATAAATAT
>NC_068982.1:179468781-179469706 GCF_001194135.2 Octopus bimaculoides | reverse complement strand
ATATATATATATATATATATATATATATATATACGTATATATATATATATAATTATAGATATAGATATAGATATATGATTTATATTTAACATCGTTGATTCAGTTACTCTTATTCCACATACAACCATATATTTTCTCTTCTAGTCCCACATACGTTCATATAACTGCATATTATATAAATGACCACAACAGTCCTCTTTGAAGTTCCATTTCCGTTCATAGATTTACTTTAAATATCTGGCGTCAAGAAAGACTACTAAACCATACTTAACCTGAGATTCACTGTAGTGGATCAGGCACTTCAGGTTCTTGACAACTTTATAATCTTGGCTTTATAGTTTCATAAATCAGGTTTGGAGTAGATAACTAGGCTTTGATCATTGTCCATATAAATATAAACGAAGGTATGATTAAATTTATGGCTATGTTTCTGCTTTCCAGTGGCTACTCAAGCCCCAAATTCTTTGTAATGAACCGATTACATGAAATACGTGTTTCATTATTATTACGGGTTTGTTATTAATTTAGAATGGTTGATAGAGACCCAGACTAAATGCAGTGTATCGCACATTTATTTTCCAAACTAAAGGTTCTGAGTTTTGATCGTGAAAACAAATTGTCAGAATTCGATCCAATCGATTTTACGCCTCTGCTACAAGTTTCACATTTTGTGTCACTGTAGGAAATCACTGCATACAACTGTAGAACCTTCTTTTTACAAGTGCCAATTCTCTTGTACTAGTTCACTTATACTTGTACAACATCGGAAAATCATCCATATAATCTTGCACTATTGTGAAAAACCTTCCATGTAATCTTACACACACACGCACACACGCACACACACACACACATGTATGTATATATCTGTATATATATATATATATATATATATATATATATATATATATATATATATATATAT
>NC_068982.1:179467229-179467875 GCF_001194135.2 Octopus bimaculoides | reverse complement strand
TGTGTGTGTGTGTGTGTGTGTGTGTGTGTTATATACTGAGGAAGCTGTTAAGGTGTTAGGTGGAAAGGATTACTTTTTATTTCTTACTATCAGAATAACATGAGGCAATAGAATATGATTACTTTGGAAAATCATTTCATTGAAAGCAAAGAGGCAAAAAAAGCGACGTATTCGAAAGATGAGTATATGAGTATGTGTGAATATGAAGGGAGATATAAAGAATATCACAGCAAAGTGTAATAAGGAAATGGTTTGCATATGAATATCTGTGAGGAAATATGTCAAGGAGAAATTTTGTGTAGAAGGGGAATGTATGAGCAAAGGCTTAGTGTTAATGTGTAGAAGAAAGATGCATGGGGTGGTAGGATGGAAACAAGGATTTTTATAAGAATATTGATCAAATTTGTTTTCAGAGGAAAAGGTGTTAGCTGCAAGTAGTTAATAGATAAATGAATAAATAAATAGATGGAAAGAAACAAAGGCAGATAGATAGATAGATAGATAGATAGATAGATAGACAGATAAGTATAGCGATGCATGGATAGATGAAGAGATGAATAGAGATATATTTGGATAGAAAGATAAATAGGTTGAATATATGGATACATACATACATACATACACACACACACACACACACATATAT
>NC_068982.1:179464476-179466546 GCF_001194135.2 Octopus bimaculoides | reverse complement strand
TACCATTTCTCCTCTTTTCATTTTTTTCTGGTGGGAGGGGGGAGTCCTCCGGTTTACTCGAGAGCTTTAATCCCCCTTCCACCTCTACATTATTTATGTGAGGTTTCGGCGGGCTACTATCAATGCCCGCCTTTCTCTTTTTCTCTCTTTCAAGTAAGGCCTCCGCCTCCTCATTTTTTTCGACTTGCTGAGCAGGACTGCGTTCTTTATTAATTGACTACTCCTGGGCCACACTCTGGTCCTGGCGACAATCCTTCTTTATATGGCCGGACTCCAGGCACCTGTGACACTTGGGGGGGTGTCCCTCAAGGATCACAAGATACCTAGATCCTAGGTTCACAGTTAACTGTAGAAGAAAAATTAAAACCAAAAATAGGAGAAAAGGAAAAAAACAGTTTCAAGAAAAGGAAAAAATGCAGTTAAATGTCCCCTGTCCTCTGGCCTATTCGAACTCCTGGCCAGGCCTGGGTAATCCGATATAGGTAATCCACGGTATCCAAATAATATTATCCACAAAAACTGGTGTTCGCCGTATAATTAACAACATAACAGGAACAAAAATCCAGTTACGAAAGTCTTCAGTAAAAAAGTTTTCAGTAAAAAAGTGACCAGTAGAGCGGAAATGGCGTGATGTCTCGGAGGTGTCCCGCGAACCGGTCAGCCAAGCGGCGTCCCGTTTGACCGATGTATAGAGGACAGAGAGAGAGCAGAAAATGCAGCAGATGACGTTGTTAGAAGTGCAGGTGAAGGAGTCAGTGATATGATAGGGTCGATGATGCTTACCTGTTAGGAGAGTCGTGTTGGAAAGGTAAGGGCAAGTGCGTCAGCGTGGGCGGGAGCAAGAGAACGAGCCGAGTTGGGAGGTTGGGTTAGGGAAGAAACTGTGGACCAAAAGCTCTCGTTGGTTGTGGGCTCGTTTGAAGGAGAGGAGGGGTATGTTAGAGAAGATGTGCGATGTGGAGGGGTCAACTGGAGTCGCCGGAGAATGGTACGTTGAAGAGGTAGGGTGGTATGTGAGCAGAAACGGGAGACGGGTGACGGCGGGGCGGGTACGGAGGGAGACAGCAGATGCACGGTCCACAGAACGTGCTCTAGCAAGGGCGGTGTGGATAGTGGTGAGGGGATATCCACGTAGGATGAAGTGGCGAGCCATGAGTTGAGACTGAGTCTCAAAGTCATGGTTGTCACTGCAGAGCCTGCGTAGACGAAGGAAGTAGGGATAGGGGATGGAGAGCTTGGTGTGTTTAAGGTGGGAGGAGGAGAAGTTGAGGTAAGAGTGTGAGCTTGTGTGTTTGTAGTGGATAGAAGTGGAGAGAGTGGAGTGATGAATGCTGATTGAAATGTCGAGAAAGGCGACTGAGGTGTCGGAAATAGCGTAGGAGAAGTGGAGGGCCGGATAGAAAGATTGGACAAAGGAGAGGAAGGAGTCTAGATGTTCGCGGGAGAGTGAGGTTGCATTGATACAGTCGTCAATATAACTACCGTATAGTTCAGAAGTGGGACCAGTGAAGCTTGAGAATATTTGGGCCTCAACGTAGCCAACGAACAGGTTCGCATAGTTGGGGCCCATTCTCGTTCCCATGGCCACTCCCGAGAACTACTGGTAAAAATCGCCCGCGAACGAGAAGCAGTTAACGAAAAGAGGACAAGTTCGGCCAGACGAAGGAGTGTGGATGTGTCAGGTTGGGGGTCGGGTCGAAGGTCAAGGAAATGTTGGAGTGCACGCAGCCCCTCATGGTGAGGGATCACCGTGTATAGACTCTTGATGTCAAGAGTGAAGAGAAGTTTAGAGGGGCAAGGAGGGAAGGAGAAAGAGTTGAACAAACGAAGAACATGGTTGGTGCAATGGATGTGAGAGGAGAGGGAAACCACTAGGTGGGCAAGGACACGGTCAAGATATCTGGAGATGAGTTCGGTGGGGCAGTTGCAGGCGGAGACGATGATGTGGCCAGGGTTGTTAGGTTTGTGGATTTTGGAGAGGAAGTAAATTGTGGGAGTGCGAGGGGTGCAGACATTATATATATATCCACACACACATATATATATACATACATACATGCATATATATAT
>NC_068982.1:179449003-179464466 GCF_001194135.2 Octopus bimaculoides | reverse complement strand
GATAGGTAGATAGATAGATAGATAGACAGATAGATAGATAGATAGATAGATAGATAGATAGATAGATAGATAGATAGATAGATAGATGGATAAATCGACAAGTACATAGGTAAATGGACACATGAGTAAAGTGATAGTTATATTGAGAGATAAACAGAGATAAATAAATGAGAGAGAGAGGGAGAGAGAAGAAGAAGAAGAAGAAGAAGAAGAAGAAGAAGAAGAAGAAGAAGAAGAAGAAGAAGAAGAAGAAGAAGAAGAAGAAGAAGAAGAAGAAGGAGGAGGAGGAGGAGAAGAAGAAGAAGAATTGTTCAAATATAAAAGGGAAAAAGAAGTGAACAAGATAGTGAGATAAGAAAGGTAAAGTAAATTACAGAAATATAAAAAAAAGAGACAAGTGATTGTAGTATAGATAGAGAAGGAGACGTATAGTGTGTGGGAGAGAGAGAGAAAAAAATATATATAAATGGGGGAGAGATAGAATTAGCTAGAAGCTGTGCTGTCAATGTAACTAGAAAAGAGAATTGGATTAATTCGGACAGTTTGGCAAGAGCAAGAAATGGAATTAGATTATCTGTAAGGTTGTAAAAAGCCAAGCAACAAATGGTTTGTAAAGACGAGGACAACATTTCAGTTATTGACGTTTTGCCTTTTTCTTTTTTCTTTTTGTTATATCACTATTCTTGTTCTTGCTTTCATTCTTGTTGGTGTTGTTGCTGCACTGTTGCTGTTTTTGTTGTCACCGATAGAAAAAAAAATAACTAACAAACTTTTACATCAACCTTCCATTCATTGTATGTTTTGTGTTTCTTGGTCGACAGTTTCTATGTGCTTTTTTGTTTTAACATTATTCAGAAAAGTGGCAGCCTCTTTGACCTTTGTAGATCCCCCACCTCGTCACTGAATGGTGATATCCACATGGCTGATATTTCATCTGAACTTTTTTAGGTGAACGCCTGCAGGAAATATATAACGACGGGAGGAAATGTAATTGTAAATATAAAAAATACTGGGCGAAGAGTTTGGAGTGAGGGGAGGAGGTGAGACTCTTCAAGGTGTGAGCTGAGAGGAGGATAAGAGTACATCTAGTAGGGGAGCGTAATGGAAGTGATGTATTGTTAGTAAAGAGGAGCAGATAGCATTATTGTAAGAGAAAGAAGATAGTGAATACCACAGGTTTGTAAATCAATAGTTGTAGCGGATTGGCGAGTGACTTTTTACTTATAAAGCGAATGACATTTTTTAATGTCGTCTAAGAAGCTTTTGTATAGAACAGCAACATCATCTTAGATATGTGAGCAGGAAATCTTAAGAATACATACGCTCGACCATGTTACTTAACCATGTCACAGAATAGGGGTCAGTGAACTACTACCCGCGGGCCAGATCTGGTCGCGGGATTTATGTGGCGTTGCATAAAAGAATTATTTGTTCTCTTTTGCTAACTTTGACAAGCAAACAATAAAATTTAGTGTCAAAAACTAGAACAAAAATTATATTTGTGTAGCAGTCTCAAATTAATCAATGATTTACATTAATATGAAAAAGTGAAGATACGTCATACGGTAAAAAGAAAAAGAAAGTTTCTTCCAGGTGCGATATATTAATCTGGAAATGTTTTCGCCTTTCTAATGGCTATACAGAGTCTAAGAGTGTCACATATGCTGGGATTGTGTAGTTAACATAAATAATTGAATTTTAAGAAGGGAGTGACAAAAATACTTGTTCGTTGAAGAAAGCAAGTAAGCTTGTTGGTACAAATATTACTCCATGGCCACAGGTACAACAATTTAGTCGAGTTTAAGATATTTTAATTCTTGCTCAAGCACCATGTAATACACGATGAATTTTTAAGTCATTAACTGTGAAACGGTTCCTTAATTTCAATACTTGACGTTACAATCTCTTTAAAATATACTGTCTCTAAACACTTGTATGCTTTCGGTTTCATTTTCCTTACACGTTGGCAACACCCATTAGACATAAGATATTTCAAATAACCCGATTCTCTAAATTTTGGCCAACTTCTACCACTGAATAATACAAGGATAAATTCTCCTACATAAATGTAGGACATATAAAACCCATAAAAATTACAAATAAGAGCCTCTTTACGGATAGATGAAAATATTTTCAAAGAAGCATATTTATTAAACTGAATTACACACAGATCACAACTGATCACAAACACATAATTAGAATAAATTTCAAAAACAACTGGATAAGAAACCTTGTCAACAACCCTAATTTTAATGTGAACGAGTAAGTCGTAAATGTCATGGCTCAAATTGCTACATCGGACACATTCCTACGACATTCTCGCGTCGGCTGATCGTGCATTTACCAAGAGATTATGTTGTGCCTTGTAATACAGAGCACACAGCAAAATGAGATAGAGAATCATAAATTGAGAACACAAACATCTTATATTGAATTTCATAAAAACATAAAAGATTACTTATGGAAGATTTATTAGTATCAAAATACCTAACATGTATTTTATCCATAGTGTACTCTTTGTACGTAATGTGTTTATTTTTAGTAGAAGAATTGTCTAATGTATTTGTTGCGTTATATTTTTGTCGGTCGGTCAACTAGTTTGTATTTGAATATCCATTTGTTGATTAGTGTTTATTTGATGAATTTATTTACCTTGCGTTTTATCTGTGAAAGAGAATCTAAAAGCTCTCCTAAGAAGTGGTTTTTACCACTGACATTTTGTTGGCATATGGACATTTGCTATCTACGTATAGGTATATGCATTTATTTGTGTATTTTGTGTATAATGACGCAATGTATCTGTTGCTTTTAATCTGTTTATGTCCAGCAATGGACTCATATTATTATTGAGTTTTATATTTAAGAGATGAGGAATTATGTATATTATTTACATTATTTACATTTGACGGATATTTGTCCTCATCTTGTTTGTTGTTAACACAACGTTTCGGCTGATATACCATCCAGCCTTCATTAGGTGTCTTGGGGGAAATTTCGAACCTGGGTTCTCATTCCTAAGGTATTTTTCGATGTTATTATTATCGAAAAATACCTTAGGAATGAGAACCCAGGTTCGAAATTTCCCCAAGACACCTCATGAAGGTTGGAGGGTATATCAGCTGAAACGTTGTGTTAACAACAAACAAAATGAGGACAAATATCCGTCAGATCTAAATGATGTAAACAATGTACATATTAATATCGTTTCCAATCTTGAATGTTAGTACTGAGTTGCTCTCTAAATCCGCCTTATATCTTCACCGTCATCTGATGTGTATACTACAACTAGTATGAAGTTGATTGTTAAAGCGATACTTGCAAACTTCACGACTGTAATTATTGCATTGACTGGACATGTAGAACACTCTGTCGCAGGATGAACATATATGCACGAGGAACAATTGCAATACACAACACACCATGAAACAAATCCAGATATTAACAGATAATATTTCCATACTTTTTAAATATCTACACTGTCATAGACGATTGATTATGGAAGCAATGTTCATATCTCATCAAAAGACGGTAATTATCATACTAAACAACACACACACATCAGAAGAAGATAGAACGGCACCAGTGATTATCAAAGTATAATTTGGTGACGTAGAGTTCTAAAGAACAAGATATAAATCTGATGACGTGAATCTCCGAAGTTCTAACAGTCATCTTCTGGCTATAAAATTTACATAAACAACATTCTGGCTTAAAGTTTGCAGAAACCAAAGCCGTCCACTATAAAAAGAGACAGTACAGAAGACAATATCACTCCATACCCCGAAGAAGATGTTGAAATAACCTGGAAACGTTGATAAATAAGAATTTTGAATCTTTATTGTACCAAACAAATTACCACGATCTGATATGCAGATGCGTAAAAAAAAAGACTATTAATTTAAAAGATCAGATTAAAGCAAAGTCGTGTTTTCTTCCCCACTTATACAATTATATATATTTGAGGTCATTATTTCCTTAGGAGAGTTACTAAATACATTGAAACACATATCTAAACAGCGCAAACATTCGTAAAAAAGCCCATATAACAGATTGACTTATATAGTAGTATAAGGACTAGAGAAATAGTGCGCTAAGAAGAGAACTTTAGAGCCATTCAAACATAAACTTATAAGACGTATAAACAAGTGGAGAAGTACAACAGAAACCATCACATCCCAGACACAAGAGGTCTGTATGGTTCAGTTCATTTGAAACTAAACGACAACAATAACAACAATACTAACACAACCACTACAGTAACAACAACAGTATCAGCATCATAACTAATACTCCACGAACAAGAAGTGCTGTAGCGACAAACAACATGCAAAGAAGAAAAACAAAACCGTCAGCAACGATCACATAACAACAAAAACAGCAGCAGTAGCATCGTCAACACCACCAATAGCATTGGTAACAAAACAACTGTTTCACCCTTCCAACAACAACAATAATAACAGTAGCAGCACAACAACAATAATAACACATGCACATTCACAACACAGAAAATAGCCACAGAATCGACCACAGAAGAAAAGAAAATACTATCACTAAAATAACAAAAGAAAAAATTTATTAGAATCCAAAATGGAGATGATGGCCAGACTTGAACAAATGAAGACAAGCATGTGAATATGCAGCTACAACAATGTTACACTCTCAACCTTGCACATAATAATAAAAAAGAATAAAAACTAACGTTATAACAATTTTCACTACGAACGATAGGGAAAGAGAAACAATGAATATAACGAGATCTGAGCGCAAGATCAATAAACATGGATAAAACGGAGAATTTTCTCATGCTGCGATTAAACAAGCATCTTCGAGAAATAATAGCCAAATCCCAACAGGCTTTCCAGTAAATAATTTCCAGAAGCAAACCTGACCATTAATAGAATATATATTCCAATTTGCGCAGTAGTCATGGTAGTATCGAATAAAATTGGGTTCACCATTAACAGAAGGCGCAACCACCCCATTTTGCTCACTAAAAACAGTGGAAGAGAAAATATATTCTACAAAACTTACAAAATGCAAAACATATTCATACTTATCTAGTGATAATAAAAATAAAAGACGTTCTGAAATAAACAAACAAAAGCATATATTGAGTCGTCTTGAAGTTTTTAATCAGAACGGTGTACTGGAAATAAACACGAAGAAAAACAACTAAAACAAAGCAACGTTGAAAGATATAGCAATAACAATAAAAATATAATCATCATATTGAGAGGGAAATGAAAAGTAAATAAAAAGCATAATGCAAGGTAAAGAAGAGAAAGAGAGAAAAAAAAAGAGACAGACAGAGAAAAGACAAACGCAATAATATGATAAACACGATTCAAAATAAGCAGTGGGAACTTCACAACACAATAAAGACATCTAGTAGAAGAGATGTTTTTAAATTCTAGTTAAGAATCTTAACGGGTATACATGAAGCCATAGCAACAACAGCATTCAATGAATTACCACAGAGACTTGAATCAACACTCAACTGGTTACTTGAGAGGAAAAGAATATTAATTCCTCGAATTGAAAACATCAGAGACCAAAAGAAGAAAAACATCTGTAGTCCAACGTTGTATATAAAGCCTTGCCATTTATAACTATAAAGAGGTAGGCAGGCTGCAAACGGAGAAAATTGTATTATTTTAACCAAATAACTTACAAGTTATTAGAAAGGGAATAAGAAAAATCAAATATTGGTAAACCGAACACACTGAAACCAACAAAACTATGAAAAGACTAAACATGGCATATTATTCAGAGAATGAATTACTCTTAATTGAGAACTAGTGATTACCTAAATCATTCGAAGGCATACTACACTCCTTAATATTGGAGAGTCTCTACATTGCAGTAGCAATATTAAGACATGTTCAATATCAGTATGTGTAGTATATTGCTCCAATGCTGAAACAATATGATAATACTTCTTGATATTAAAGACAATACAGCCCGATCTAGACAATAAATCCAATTTCGTGGTTGTGGAAGCTTATATACCACAATTTTGCCACTGGATTTTGCCAATAAATAACTTATTGGTGCAAAATAAAAACAAATACTGTAAAATTATTTCGGTCTAATAAGTAATTTAATCTGAGACCTGTGTTGAAGTTGAAACAATTACATAGTAAAAGGCTGTTCTAACCATTTAATAACACACAAAATAGAATTGGTTTTTAACAGTGTCAAAAAATTATAGAGGAACTGTGTAAGTGACACAGTCACAAACGTGGGGGCAAAACTTTTGACATCTTATGAAATGAATTTTGATTAAAGCGAATTTCACAGCATTTTGTGATTCTAATTATTTCAAAACTAAATATTTAAGTAAGAAATACAGAAACCTTATCTTTTTTTTTTTATTAATCATTGTTGTGTATCACAAAATTATGAATACTCTAACATTAAAATCCGAAGCAAGCATTGATACACCTGGTAGCACAGCTTGAAATGCATTAATATATACGTGTAAAAGAAGAGAAGTTGAAAATCAAAGAGATTTATTCACATTTTCTCAACCGGTTTCACAATTCTATGATTTTCAAAAGTAGTGTGGGAAGAAGGAACCTGTAGCTATGCTGTATTTGTCTCGACTCTGATTGGAGTTTGAAAATTGCATGAGATCAGAGGGTCATGTTTGAATAATGAGTACGACAAAAGTTAAAGCTGCCTTAGCGCAGTGAATATGTCATGAAGCAGCATTGCTAAGAATTGCACGTCACATTCGCATATTAGCTCCTGTGACAGTGTGGATAGTAACTACACCAAAAGAAATGGTTGTATTACCCAGTGAATGCATCAGGTGATAATATGAATAACAGTTTACTAAAGCAGTTAAAAACAGAGAGATAGATTACTTGCTTGTATAATATATAAACAAGCATTCTATCTTTGACACACACTGGATGAACACAGCCTTAACATTTAGCGCACACATCATACACACAATTTCACAAACTTCTGACCTCATACAAATTTCCAAATTCTAGTCAGTCAAGAAAAATACAGTATAACTTCCGGTCACCTCCATCTCGCACTGGCGAAAACGCAGATGGAAACACCTATGTTGTATGAGGTGAGGTAGCAATTTGTCTTTTGTTAATTATTAATTTCTTGTTAATTATCATATGTCATGTAAAAAGGATGTTTATATGTCTCAATATATCGTATAATATCATTGAAACAACTTTTGGTTTTATATAAATTTCTATATCCTCAAATATTTTTGCAACTAGTTTATGGGTTTATGGGTTTTTGTGGTAATACGATTGGGAGAATCCTTAGGGTATTGGTAAAAATACACTACGTTTGTTCCAGTTTAAGTAGAGGGCGCTGATTTTCTTCACTTCCCTAACTGAAATGACTAGTTCTGCTTGTTTTGGACAGACTACTGTTTGTGTCCGTTTTTGAAACCATTCATCATCCTTCTTGTGCTCCTTGTCTTTGCTCCAGATGTCACTCCAAAAACCTTTGACTTTCAATGTTATCTGGCATCATCTTTTCATCTGTACCCTCTCCATTCATTTCTTTATAGAATCTATTCCGATCTATTCTGAATAGCCTATTCTGGTGGGAACCCTTCATTCTTTGGTCATATCTTACCATCTTTGCTTTCTTTGCAACGAGGCGCTGTTTCGATTCCTCAGGCCCTTTCTTTCAGTGTTATACTTCCTTTTCAGTGTCCTGTATTTTTGTTCGCTTTTAAGCTCCTCTTTCTCTTTTCGATCTAACACAGAGATCTCCTTCAAGAGCATGTTTAATTCTGCCTGGATTCTTCTTCTCCACCATGGAACTTTTCTTTTGTCACTCCCATTATGCTTCTTTTTCTTGACATCAACACCCACATTTTCTGCTACAACAAGACTTGCTGCCTTGATCAAATTATTTATTTCTGTTATGTTGTTTGTTCTGATATATTTCAGAATTTCATTGACACTTTTCTTTTCTTGGTTCAATTTCCATCGATCAACCTCTTTAAGGTTGCAAATAATGTAGCTATCGCTCTCCTGTAGCCTTACCTCTATTCTGTCGTAGATTGCCTGTTGTTCATCTGTCGTGTCGCCATTAGTTTTATTGTCTTCTTTTAGATCATCTATATGTTTCTCATCAAGTAAACTACCACTGCTCGTTTCCTGTGCTATGGGATTACTCTTATTAGTAAGAACTGTATTTTCATTGTAATCTCTGCTGCTATTTTCCGTGACCCGTCTTTTGATAGCTTCGAACTCTACTTCTGTGAACCAACAATTTTTACTTATTGCTCTAGCTTGACCACATAGTCTTTGTTCCGTGAGTTGAAACAATCCCTTTTCTCTCCAATGATCATACATATATATATTATTATTAATATTATTATCATTGTTGTTGTTGTTGTTTTTGTTGTTGTTGTTATTTATCATTATTATTAAGGCGACGAGCAAGGAGAATCGTTACCGCACCGGGTATTTCGTCTGTTTTTACGTTCTGAGGTCAATCTCCGCCGAGATCGTCATAGCCTTTCATCTTTTCAGGATCAATAAAATAAGGACCAGTTGAGCACTGGGATCGATGTAATCGACTTACCCTTCACCCGACATTGCTGGTCTTGTGCCACAATTTGAAATCATTACTATTATTTCTATTGACACCTGACGTCCTAAATTGACATCCCGCCGAAGTCATATTTGCCTTTCATCCTTTCGGCTACCAGTCAAGTACCGGGCTCTGTGTATTCTGTATTCGACTAATCTCCTCTCCCTAAGATCGCTCATCTTGTGCCAAAGTTCGTAACACTCATTGTCATGGCTATCGTCATCATCATCGCCATATATATTTTCACTGATATTCAAACAAATAGCTGTGCTGCTGCTGCTGTTTCCGATGCTTGTGTCGTATAGTGAACAAAAGATAGTCTTACCAGTTGGTGTAATAAGTTACATTTTGACAGAGATCACTGGTCTGAAATGATCTCAGTGCGTGATGAGACAGGCAAGTACAGAACTTCAAAACTTGTAAATCCAACTGTTTACGGTCACCAACATCGCTGCTGATTGAACAATAACGTCGAAGACGACGACGATGACAACAACAACAACAACAACAAAAACAATAGCAACAACAAAACAAAAACAATAGCAACAACAACACCAACATGACAAAATCATCAATAGTTATGATTGAGATGAATAAGACGATATGAGTGAGGATAGTAATGGTGTTGATAATGATGTTGAGGCGATGGAAATGGTGGTAGAGGTGGTGGTGGCGATGATGGGGATAATGATGATGACAACCCAGACGACGACAACAATAACAACAATACAACAAACATATCATTAATGGTTATGAGTAAGATGAATAAGACGATATGGATAAGACGACGGTAATGGTGTTGATGAAGATAAGGTGAGTGATAGGAATGGTGATGGTGATGGTGATGATGATGATGATGATGTCGACGACGAAGACGACGACGACGACGACGACGATATTGAAAACAATAACAATATTATAGCAAGCAAATCATTAATGGTTATGATTGAAACGACTTAGAGGAAATGAGTGAAGATAGTAATGGTGATGTTGTTGTTGTTGTTGTTGATGATGATGATGATGATGATGATGATCATGATGATCATGATGATCATGATGATGACGAAGACGACGACGACGATGATGATGATGATGGTGGTGGTGGTGGTGGTGACGACTGCGACGACGATGATGACGACGACGACGATGACGACGACGACGACGCCAACGCCCCCGCCGAGGAGGAGAATAGTGATGATGATGATGATGATGATGATGATGATGATGATGATGATGATGATGATGATGATGATGATGATGATGACGATGGAAATATGGAAGATAAAGTTCACCTGTAATTGTCAGAATGATAGTTCGATTAATCTCCAATATATGAAGTGAACACATTTTTCTGACTGATAATCTCCAAACATTGACATTACTTTTCTTTTCTTTTTACTCTTTTCGATGGTTAAACCGCTTTAAGATTATAATTAATGTCATATCTCTATTTATTCAGCTTCATCTATTTATTTGAACTTCTAGTAAACATTGTGCAATTTACAATTTTTTTCTGTTTACTTTCTTATTTTCAGAATTTAATAACAAAACTTAAAAAAAAAAAAAAACTTAACAAATCAAAACGATATTTCTTTTTTATTTTGTATTTCAATTCAAATTAAATTATTGCTTAAAATTTATTTTGAAATAGCAATATTTATTTTCAAAGTTAAACAATTTTAAAGTAAAGTGAAATATTTCCAAAAGCAATGAAATTCCTGGAAATTATGTAAATAATCTCTATGAATTACATAACTCTGGCCGCTCAGAACTTGGTGAGTTTGGTGCCAGTACTTTTGGTGAGATTGCTCTTTTTTACATAAGATTTAGTCATTTTATCGGATTAATTTGCGTTTAGTAATTATGTAATTAATTCTAGCCATCTCTTCTTAAATAATTCTTTTTTGTGATAATATATTTCTTCTATATATGTAGGTTTTTCTCATAAATGTAGCTTTTTATGCGGCAATGAATTCTGTTTAGTGTACTAAATGAAATTAAAGAAACTCTGAAATATATTAATAATATTTTGTTTGCTAGAAATACAAAACCTTTAGAAAAAACGTCTCTTGCAGCTAGTTATAGTTATTTCTAACGCAACAGATATTTTTTTACGTAATAATGACATTGCTGACACTCCGTCGCTTATGACGTCGAGGGATCCTGTTGATCCGATCAACGGAACAGCCTGCTCGTGAAATTAACGTGCAAGTGGCTGAGCACTCCACAGACACGTGTACCCTTAACGTAGTTCTCGGGGATATTCAGCGTAACACAGTGTGACAAGGCTGACCCTTTTTAATTACAGGCACAACAGAAACAGGAAGTAAGAGTGAGAGAAAGTTGTGGTGAAAGAGTACAGCAGGGTTCGCCACCATCCCCTGCCGGAGCCTCGTGGAGCTTTTAGGTGTTTTCGCTCAATAAACACTCACAACGCCCGGTCTGGGAATCGAAACCGTGAGTCCGCTGCCCTAACCACTGGGCCATTGCGCCTCCACGTAATAATGACAATACAAATAAGAACGAGAAAGTTATGTTGCTATAAACCTACAACTTCCTCCAATTAAAATGCTATTTCATAAATTACTGTAAATAGTGTACCCGGGTTTCATATTAGCGTTAAACTAATATATTTCTCAAATACTTTATCTCACACATAATTTATCCCGATGCTTTCGCTTCTACATCAAGGAGGCTGATGAAATTAAAACTCAACTATTCACGTTCTGAAACGGCTTTAAGAATGCTACCTTGTCTGGTCAGTCATCGAAAGCTCTCTATAAAAGGAGTCATTCAGAGATTTGTATATTTTATCAACTCCTTTAATGCAGTACTAGGACAGCCAACGAATTCCTATTTGTATTGGTGAATAATATTACACAAAATATCTATAAAGGATCTTACACGTTCAATAGATATGTTGAGATAATAATACGTCGTATAAAAAATGCCAGCTTAACCAATGTGATTAAATGACACAAAACACGAAATCTAATGCTAGGATGAATAAATGATTAACGCTTCATAGGAAAATGGGCTAAAATGATAATTGAAAGTAGTTAATGCAAGTAGAAGGATGCATTGATTGTATTTTATCAAATGGAGAAACAAGGAAAACTCATTTGGGTACAAATTCAGAAACATTATTTAAGAGAAAGAGATGTAAGAATAAATAATTATAAATGTTTAAGTCCGCAGGCCTTTTGCTCCCAATTCAAGACAATTCCGTCTTCAATTAAACAAATTGCGTTCTTTAGACACTGCTATTTAATGGCTGAGACCGAACAAGAAAAGGAAAATTGATATTCAGTCTTTAGATTGGTGACAAAGTGGTCAAAGCACAAAATTTGGGTCGACCCTCGACCTTTACTATCCAAAAGTAGTTTTCAGCCAAATATTTAAATGCTATTATTTATGGTATTTATCTGCTTCAAAATCCATTTCCCCACTTCCTGTAAAAATATTTCAGACCTTCTCGAAAGTTTCTAAAATGTCATGATGTCAACAATATATCAATATGTATGTATGTATGTATGTATGTATGTATGTATGTATGTATGTATGTATGTATGTATGTATGTATGTATACATGAATGTATTCATTATGTATGCATGCATGTATGTATGTATGTATGTATGTATGTATGTATGTATGTATGTATGTGCTTGTATGTATGTATGTATGTGCTTGTATGTATGTATGTGCTTGTATGTATGTATGTATGTGCTTTTTAATTATTATCAATCTTCCGCTGAGGAGGAATCCGGTTTCGAAGAAAGAAACAAGGCTCCATCTTTGGGATGTAGCTAACATTTTTGTTGTTGCACTCACAGATTGCAATTGTAATGTACGAATTAGCCGGTCGATTTCCCTGTCGGAAAATCCTAGTTTATCCAGATCATTCTTTAAGCATTTGCTAAAAAGACATAGTGCTCCAATTATTATTGGTATGAATATGAATTCATAGCCTGGATATAGAAACAGGAGGTGTCGAAGCAGTTGTCCATAGATAACCTCTTTTTCTTTGATTGTCAAAAAGATATTTATATGTATGTATGTATGTATGTATGTATGTATGTATGTATGTATGTATGTATGCATGCATGCATGCATGCATGTATTTATGTATGTATGTATGCTTTCTGTTTTTAATTATTTAAGTTCTTCGTCTAAGGAGTTAGATTCTAACAAAGATAAAAAGCTCCATCGTTGGAATGTAGATTACAAAAACGATGTCACCTTTTAAACTCGAGATAAGTCTTGCATATTATTTACTGTTCCTCTCGTGCAAGTTAGTTGGTTGATTTCTTTTTCTAAAATCCTAAGCTTATCCAGATTGTTAGGCATTTACTCACAAAACCAAAAGCACCAATCATTATTGGTATAAATAAGAATAAATAATCTATATATAGAAGCTAGAGGTTTCCAATCAGTTGTCAATAGTTATCTTCTTTCTCTTTGATTTTGAAAGAGATATTCACATCAGCAGGATAGCAAACTCTGTGACCGTTTATACTTCTTGTCTGTCCCAACCGGCAGTTGTTTTGATAGAAATTTCCGAGCTGTATTTCTTGTCTTGATGTTTGAGTACGCATTAAATAATAGGGATATTCTTTAGGTTTATTCCAGGTCAGTCTATTTTCCGAATGGCATTGTATATTGTTTTTGCGACAACATCATGTCGCATAGGAAAGTAATATATTGATGACATTTTGGGGCAGCTACTAATCACGTGTGATGTCTTCCACAGAGATTGACATAATCTACATAACGGATTTAAAATGTAGATTTTGTCATATGTATGTATGTATGTATGTATGTATGTATGTATGCATGTATGTGTTTATGTCATTATTCAGTTTATTTCAAGACTTCTTGCCAATAGAGACAGAGCCAGTTCCTAACCAACATTCCTGCGCCCACTATCAAGCTGGCTATACATGAAGGGTTTAGGTATTCCTTCATCTCTCATTTTGACGACATGGCCACCCCGGCGCAATTGAAACTGTATAAGGAAACTCTCGATTCTACCAATCGTAAACTTGCTGAACAGGTCGCCATTAGAAACTGTCTTTTAATGAATAACTACAGAATGCCCTGAGACAGCCTTGGTAGAAGATGTCTAGCTGGTTGATATGCCGTCTATAGGGTGTCCACAATTCTGAGCCATACAAGAGAGTAGTAAGAATGGCAGCTTTATAGACCTGCACTTTGGAGTCAAGTTTAATGCCCCTTTCATTCAATAGGCGATGATGGAGTTTGTCAAATGCGTTGGTTGCTTTTGCAAGACGGTTGACAATTTCATCATCAAGGGAAACGCTCGAGTTCACTTTATTACCAAGATATGTAAAATGACTTCACATACTTTAGGTTTTTCCCATCAACCTGTATAGGAGTTTCACAGAAATTGAGAACCTGTGACCGCTGCTTGGCACCTCGAATTTGCTTAGGAGTAGGGCAAGGTTGGTAGATCTCTTCTGTCTTCTCTATGTTGATGGTCAAGCCAATGCTTTATATACAGCAGAAAACTGGTCCAGAAGTGCTTGAGCTTCCTCTTAGGCGGTCGCTACTAGTGCAGCAGAATCTGCAAAAGGCAGATCACAAATGATAATGGTGCATGGCAGTGTTTTGGCTTTGAAACACTGATGATTGACTAGTCCACCACTTGTTCAAAACTGGAATTTGACATCACTTTGTCACCAAAAACATCCCTCACCATGTCTGAAAAGTGAAAAAGAATGCAAACAAAACAAGGGCCATAACACAACCTTGCTTTGTGCCATTTGTAAGATCGAAGGAAGCTGCAGATTTCCCGCCGGATACGACAGCAGTCTTCATTCGCTCATGAAAGGAGAAGATAACATTCAACATCTTGTCAGGTATACCAAGCTTTTTCAGAACTTTCCAAAGTGCTTGCTGGTTAACAGTGTCGATGGCCTTAGTAATGTCAATGAACACTATGTAAAACTCTTGATTTTTCTCATGTACCTTCTCGATGACCTGGCGAAAAGAAAATATCGTGTCGATAGTGCCATGACCAGAGCGAAATTCGCATTGTGGTTCTGGGTAGATGTCATTTATGACGTGTTTGAGGATCCTGTCACGAACGAGTCGAGCAACAATCTTTTTAGCAATAGACGGAAGTGATATCTCACGATGATTATCACAGACGCTTTTGTTTCCTTTGTTCTTATAAAGATGAATTGTTGCATCCTGAAAGTCCTGTGGTACATGACATACTCTTCAAATATTTATGAAGAGGTCATGCAATTTATTTCGTGAAAAAGCTTCTGTCCACCATGCTTGTAGATTTCCGGCAGGACAGCATCTCTCCCAGGTGCCTTACCAGAAGAGATCTGTTTAAGAAGAAGAAGAAGAAGAAGAAGAAGAAGAAGAAGAAAACAGAGATAAATTAATAATTATTCATTAATTACAAAATTGGACATCATCTTTGACAGCTGTTTCGATTCAAGACTTTAGAAATTAATTATTATAATAAAAAAACATCTTAAAGTTGAATCTCATCGGAGGTGGGAAAAGATATAAGCTTACATTTTCATATTATTGCGGGTTGAGTGCAGGGAGAAAATCCACTAACTCCCTACACTCAACACACAATAATATGAAAATATAAGGGTTTATCTTTTGCCACCTCCGATGAGATTCAACTCTTAATTTAATTATCTATATTTTCCTATTTTTTATAAAATTCGCTTTATCCAGTTACTTTGCAGTTGAATATTAAATGTAATATTCAATACTTTTTGTAATAGGTAATAAACTAGTATATTCATTAGATTTTATTATCCCTAAATGAGGTTTTTAAACTTTAATTGACCTTATATATACATACATATATATATATATATATATATATAT
>NC_068982.1:179445739-179446477 GCF_001194135.2 Octopus bimaculoides | reverse complement strand
ATATGTGTGTGTGTGTGTGTGTGTGTGTGTATGTGTGTGTGTGTGTGTGTGTGTATGTATATGTTTGTGTGTCTGTGTTTGCCCCCACCCCACCCCACCATCGCTTGACAATCGATGTTGGTGTGTTTACGTCCCCGTAACTTAGCGGTTCAGCAAAACAGACCGATAGAATAAGGACTAGGCTTACAAAGAATAATTCTAGGGTCGATTTGTTCGACTAAAGGCGGTGCTCCAGCATGGCCGCAGTCAAATGACCGAAACAATTAAGAGAATAAGAGAACGGAAGCTTGATAAATCGTCAGCTTTTAGGAACAGTAGATCTTTGCTCTTGCAAATCGTCCTCCCACTTTTTCTAGTGCTTAATGGGTTCATCCAATTCTGTGGTTTTGCATTATTTTGGAAGCAAATTTGTAGGAAAGAAAGAAAAAAACTTCCAAGATAGTAAAAGAAATCACCTTGTTCGATAGCTGCATCAGAAATGCTTGGTATAGCGTTGGTGAAAATCAGCGAAATTGGCCTTCGGAGGAGATTGTGTAAAAACTTCAGTCATCGTCATATGCATTGTGGTGTCAAAGCGATCATATGCAGCAGTGATTTTGATTACTACAGTTTTCAATGTTTGACTTAAAGGAATGCTATATTTTTATTCTCCCTCCCCTCGCTCTCTCACTCACACACACACACACACACACACACACACACACACACACACACACACACACACACACACACACACAC
>NC_068982.1:179442404-179445140 GCF_001194135.2 Octopus bimaculoides | reverse complement strand
TATGCATATATATATAAATAAATAACTAAATATATATATATATATGCATACATACACTCACATACGTATATAAATACATGTACACATATACATACATACTTACACACACATATATAATTTTGTATATGTTACTGTCTCAATGAAGAAAAATATATCCAAAAATTCTATTAGAAATAAAAGAAAGAAATAATACACAGTATGCCAGTAGTTATTGGATAGTGACATCGTAAAAGGCCTGCTAGTCTTTGTACAACGTTGTTTTTGCAGAGTTTTCTAGTAATGGACGTAAATATTTGAGAGGAAAAAAAAGACTATTTGTTGTAAATCTATGCTTAACAAAAGAACGCCAGAGTCAAGAAAAAGATTTGACTATTTCCTTTGTAGATCTAAGGTTAATAACAGAGAAGTAATGTTGACGACCAACAAATTCCCATAGAAAAAAAATATTGTTTTCTCCGACATAGTCAGAGAAAGAACTATTTTTTTTCAGATATATTTATAAATATTCCACGTATTGAATACGAAAGAAACTCTTCCAAAGTCACATTTTTGTTCATATAATAGATATACTTTATCTGGATACACAAGTACATTCATAAAAGTTCACATACACATACACTTACACTTACACACACACACACACACACACACACATATATATATATATATATACACACATATCTACATGTGCACATATAATTCTTATATATATATTGACTTGACGCACACTTGCAGGCACAAACACAAGCTTCCATAAAAGAGGATACACGCACGCACACACCACACACAGAAGCACACACACACACACACACACACACACACACACACACACACAAACACACACACACACACACACACACACGCGCACACGCACATGCACGCACTAACACATTCATACACACACATATATATTCGCACACACAGGCATACACACATATATCTGAATATAGAGCTATAACCCCACCCACAAATCTACCTTAAGAAATATTTGAAATCATATACAATATGAAAATCAATAGAAATTCCCTCTCTATAACCACCTTAAACTATTATAAAATCGATATATCTGAGACATTCTGAGGCTGTTTGGTGCTATTTAGTAACTTATTGCAGCTGTCTGGAATACATGACTAAAACTTTAGATATATTTTAAAGTAAAAACGATCTGTGGTCATCTTAAATTTTTGAAGGAAGTAGTAGACTAAAAGTAAGCTTAATATCATAGGCAACATTTTCTTTACCGACAGCGGAAATTTCATATTTATGAAAAAAATATGTGTAATATTAGACTAGAGCTGCTATCATAAGAAGAACAGTGCAAACACATATTTTGCACGGCAGCCATAAAAGATCATCAAGGTAAGATTTCACATTCCAAAGAAATTCAGTAGACTATCGATTTCCTGAAATATCGATATCCGTATTCTACTTAGCTAGAAGAGTCTCTGCTCTTATGAACCAGTTAACTGTTTAACACATTTTCTCCAAACTGACACCATTTACCTGCATCTTTAACAAACTTCCAGGAAAAAGCTCGATGTATATAGATATATTCATGCATACTTACACCTCGACATTTCCTTACATATATTCAAACTATATATTCATTGAATGAAGGTTACCATTAAACGAGTACGTCGCTTCATTTTCTCGATAAAGCAACAGCATCAACAGCACATACAGGCCCTGTAGCAATATAACTGTTACTCCAATGATAACAATGTCAATAATAACTTTAATACAAAAAGCAATAACTCATATATCAACAATAACAACCTCAATACTACCACTAATAGCACCCCCTCTTACCACCACGACCGACAAATCTAATACCGCCACCAACAACAATCTCAATATCGATTTCAAATTTTGCCACAAGGCCAACAATTTTAAAGGAGGGATAAGTCGATTACATCGACCCCAGTATTCAACTGGTACTTATTTTATCGAATCCGAGAGGATGAAAGGCAAAGTCGACTTCGGTGGAATTTGAACTCAGAACGTCAAGACGGACGCGATGCCGCTAAGCATTCTGACCAGCGTGCTAATGATTCAGCTTGCTCGCCACCTCACAACAATGTGAATATCAACAACAACAATAATAGTTTGAATACCAGCAACAATAACCCCAACGAAGGCAACAACAACAACAATGATTACTTTAACTCTTACAGCAACAAGACCCCCTAGTGCCAATAGCAAAATATCAATAGCCCTAGCACCTATAGTAACAACAATAGCTCTAACACTGCCACCACTGCCAACAACAACAATGATAACTTCATTAACTTCGTCCCAATGCCAATGACTTCAGCATGAACTACAACTGCAATCCAAAAATAATTGTTGGCGTCATCCAAAAATACCACTACCTGACTCACAAATCAAATGAATTTCCACGTTGGTAATGTTGCTAATGTGGTGAAGAAATTCGGTAATCGCTTCAGCAGCAACAGTATTATCATTAGATCAGTCGAAATGGCAGAAAACTTGTAAGACTGCATCAAATTCCAGTAGACAACACTTTCAATTGAATCTCCCAAGCTAATCAATCAACGGATTGACAAGGAATTTTTGCTCAATATATTTTTTGTTGTTTTATTCCAGATAAAGCCAAGAACACAAGATATATTCAATAAATGATGCAGATTAGAAAGTTGACGGTAAGAAATATTCGATAAAATCCGCTTTTCTACGTAGCACGATATATATTATATTTGTGTGAATGTGTGTGTG
>NC_068982.1:179434076-179442039 GCF_001194135.2 Octopus bimaculoides | reverse complement strand
CTAGTTACATTAAATATTTTTATTAAGGTTTTTTTAACTATTAAGACGATGGTAATAAAATAATCAGAGTGAGAACATAATCTGTTTTCAAATTCAGAGAGTTTTCATGAAACTCAAACAGGACTGTATGTATGTATGTATGTATGTATGTATGTTATTATTCAGTCTTATTTCAAAATTTCTAATCAATAGAGAAAGAGCAGGTTCTAACCTAGATCCAAGGCTGCTTCACTGGAATTTCAACATCATCAACAGGGTCTCTTTTCTGTACGCACGTATGTATGTATGTATGTATGTATGTATGTATGTATGTATGTATGTATGTATGTATGTACGTATGTATGTGTGCAGACTTGTATGTTTTGTTCTATGTATATGTTCTCATGCATATCTACACATTCTAATATGTATTTAAATGATAAACTTCTTGAAAGTTTTACAGATTTTTACAGTTTCAGTGATGTATTGGATCTGTAGTCTTCGAATTAGCCTTCTCTTTTCTGATTTTGAGAAACCTAATTTCTCAAGATTGATATTTAGGCAGTGTGTTACATGTCCCAGGGCCCCAATAATTACAGGTATAAACCTGAAGTTGTAGTATGTATAGAGTAACTGTAGATTTCTCAATAGTTCAGTCTAGGTATCCTCTTTTTCACTGATTTTCAGCTTTATGTTAACATCCGCTGGGCAGCTAATTTCCACAACTGTACACAGTTTCTTTTCTCTATTCCAAATCATTATATCAGGTCTGTTGTGTTTACATTTTTTGAGGTTTTCCCTGGTACATTCCACCAGTAGCTATGACTTCTACCATACAGTGGGTTCTTATTTATTTGTCCTCGGGGTTATCCTTTATTATAGAGTGTCCTAGCTATAACATCATGCTTCATCGGTAAATAATACCGTGATGACATTTCGGACAACTGCTTATGATGTGGGTGATATTTTCTGTGTTAACTCAAAAAAAGTCTGCATCAGCTTACTGCTTTTCCTGCATCTCTGTCCCTTTTGTGCATCAGGTATTTGATTGATATTTCCTGTTCCTGGATTTCAAACGCATACCCTTCAAAGTCGGAGGTAGTAATCCGGCTATTGGTCCATGATAGACTGCTTTGATGATCAATGTGACTATCATCTCGGAGCTTTCTACTAACATATTCATGCATACTCTTCTGCTCATACATGCTTATCCTTTCATCTGATGATACGTTGATATGTATGTATGTATGTATGTATGTATGTATGTATGTATGTATGTATGTATGCATGCATGCATGCATGTATGTATGTATGTATGTATGTATGTATGTATGTATGTATGTATATTGTAATTCTGAAGGCAAAAATCATTATCTGTGTGAAAAAATGAAAATGTTTTTGTCTTTACAAATATTGTCAAATAAATTAATCCAAGTTTTACAAGAATAGAAGGCTACCGTATCTCTCTTACATAGTCTGTACCTAATTAATTGTTGCTTTCCAAGTTGAAGCTTTTAGTCGTAATCATTGCTATAATTATTCTTCACTCCAACAAGCAGTCTTAATTAATTCAGATTTGCTGTCCACCCAAATGTAGACCAAGCCTTTAGATTTATTGTATTTGAAGCTCTAAATTTTATATTTTAGGAATTTTCAATATCCTTGACATAGGATATATTGATCAATGTAAAGGTTCCTTGGAGTTAGTTCAGATTTTCATTCCTTGTACGTGACACTACACAGATACCATTTCCCTCGGGAAATTTCGTTCAAATTGTATATTCATGAATTATTGATATTGATGAGATACGGATGAAACCGTTGTAATTTGTATAAACTGTTTGTTTAACGATGGGTGAAGTTGAAATAGGTTAGGTCAGGCATTTTCATTGCTAACAAACTGTAGAACAGTCGGTGAAAAGGTGAATGCATGTAAACAGACACATTCATACGCATGCGAGTATACGTACATTTATACATAGTGATCATGACCAGGATTGCCTCATCTTCTTTGATGATATAGTCATCTTTCATTCAGCATGAGTGTTCTGATTTATTTTCATACTTGCATGCGCGTAGATATAAGCGGCGGCGTCATGTATCCATCACTATAGGACTTATAAAATACAAAGCAAATCAAGAAAGAAAATGATAGTGAGACATATGTACGTCATCGGAGTTAAGTGGCAAAAGCTTGCACAACACTTTTACCACTCTCTCTCGGTAACCATAGTACGTATCAAAGACAAGCACTGCAAGATGACTGGTATTATTTTGACTACAAGTGCTATTTCAGAAGAATTTTCTCCTGAACCCGGAACCATGTGGTTGATAAGCAAGCTACTTACCGTACATAAAGTAAAGTAAAAGACCCCCATTCGGTCATGAAGGACCATGCGAACGCACCTAGAAAGTTCCCCACCGTGGCACAAGTACGGGCAAGATTGATTATGGAAGACCAGCAATTGCTCATGCATACCAACCTTCCCCTTTCTATGCCACCGATGTTGCCCATACTTGGCACCAGTGACCCTGCAACTCATTTCTACAGCTGAGTGAACTGGAGCAATGTGAAATAAAGTGTCTTGCCTAAGAACTCAACACACAGCCTGGTTCGGGAATCGAACTCACTACCTCATGATAGTGAGCCCAACACTCAAACCACTGGCCCATGCACCTTCACATATGTACATAGCTTCACATATTTACATATATTTCCATACATTTATATTTACATGCATGAAATCTCGTATACAAATTGCTTATACATATCCATACACGCGCGCGCAGACACACACACATATTGCATACAATTTGCACTACAGTCCTCTTCAGTCATCCACTGTGGACTAGAAATTATAACGATTTCAATAACTACCTCCACCAGTGAAGAGCGGCATTGTTGCTATGGAAAAATGTCCGAGTTAATTTAGACAACACTGCAGTATGCATTTCCTTCCCGACATCCTACCCACGTTAAATTATGTGCAAATATGACAAGACAGTAACTATTTTACTAAACGTTGTAGTAGGCGAGCTGGCAGAAACGTTAGCACACAGGGCGAAATGCTTGGCGATATTTCGTCTGCCGCTACGTTCTGAGTTCTAATTCCGCCGAAGTCGACTTTGCCTTTCATCCTTTCGGGGTCGGTAAATTAAATACCAGTTACGCACTTGGGTCGATGTAATCGACTTAATTCCATTGTCTGTCCTTGTTTGTTCCCTCTATGTTTAGCCCTTTGTGGGCAATAAAGAAATAAGTAACTATTTTACTACACGTTGTTACTTTGTTTACTATCATCTTTGAGCTTTCTCTCCAATGCTTCTTAATTGAATATCGGTCAAATAGAATATATTAGATTTACCCACAGCCATTGCCTTTGCAGAAAGCAGCGTACATTATCACTCTCATGCCTCACATAATTCTTTCTTCAAACTTTAAGTCCCTCTTTTCATATGTTCACACCATATTGCTTTCCCAAGATACTGTCACCTCACCAATCAGAACATTTGGGGCAAGCCATGTCATGTTATATAGCCAGAAAGTCGCTTCTTTATGGTGAGGGTTTTTTCTTCAAATTCGGTCATTTTGCTTTTCCTTGGACTACGCTTCTGCTTCGTCCGTTTTCACTCTCGATGGAAAACAGTTGAGTGCCTGCTGTTTGACATAGAAACTACTACGCTATTATTCAAGTGAGTCAACCAGAATACTCAAAATGCCACTACGATTATCCTGTCAGAGATAACTTATATACTGCATAACCTCTGCGCCGATAGCATTCAGCACTATGTTACTTTAGCCACTTACCCACTCACTATGTAACAGTGACATGAAATAGAAGCACAACATACACCTCTCCTAGAAGACATCGCCACCAGGCTGACTCATTTTTAAATGCTCTACAATAGCTTCCTTTGTTCAGTTGCCTCCCAAGTTGCCCTTAATAATTGGCTTCCTAACTCTACTGCCTTACATGTGTCTCTTCTTCAGTTTGACGAATATCATACCTTCGTTATTCTAACAGGATATTCATTTGTACCATATTTGTACCAGCCCTTTTCCTATGTTCCACAATGACCTGTCAGCACTTTCATTTCCAAACTGGTTTGTAATCACTTCAGCAGCATTCGTTTTACTCTGTATTTCCTTCCTCTCAATACTGTAGGGTAAATACAGTGTAACCCATTGAATGAACCGCGCAGCTTCATATCAATAAGATACGGGGTTTGCAAGTGATGTTATAGATAGCTAGAATTTTCTAGTAGGACTAGGTCAAACCAAATTTCTTTAAAATGGTAGCGCGTAGATAGTACAGAACATCCACAGCTGAACTCTTACTTTCTGACCTTCTTTCTAGCAGTAAACAACAAGTCACATTTAGTGTTAGAAACTAGTAATTTTATATGGTTATTGTTCTCGATAGTTTTATAGTAAGTTCTGGGCAATTTTATACACATATGTAGCACCTGTAGAGTTCTTGAACGATGTTCTTTGCATGAAGAAATACAGACTGGTATTCACTGAGATTTTATTTTAATACTATCGATAATTTATATTCACCTTTAATGCGGCAAGGAGAAAAAAGAAAGACCAACGAAGAAGAGAACAAGAAAGAAAAGAGGAAAAATGGAAAAATGAAATGAAATATTAAGTGAAATGCGAACTCAGGAACCGTTACCTTCAACTAGTAAGGAAGAAGGAGCACGACAGAAGAATGAAAACGAAATAGACAGCGAATTTGAGACAGAGGAAATAGTGACAGACGAAGAGATTGGTGAAGGATATCAAAGAAAGATACCTACAGGGAGAAATTTACGAAACCTCGTAGAATACGAAAAAAATGTTGAAATCGAAAAGAGGGTAACAAAGATGAAAAATGTTATCAGAGTAAAATTGGCAAAACATGAAGGTAAGAAGAGCGTGCTGTTGGAGAGAGAAAGTGGGGAGAGATTAGCAGAACTGTTTGGAAAAGAAAAAATAGTTGAAGTATCACCACTTCAGTTTAGATACGACAAGTTGCCGCCTGTTGTAATTTTCGACGATGCAGTACAATATTCGTTGTAATTTTGTGTTAAAAAAAGATACATGACTGTAAAGTGAATTGTAATTTAAAAGAACAGTAAAACGAAACTACATGATTTGGGGGGGGGGGCGAGTAAGCCATTTGATCCTCGCTTTTTATCATAGCCATAGTCCATTCGATATGTGTTTTATATGTATCCCCATGTCTTGTTCTGTCTGTCCTTGTGGTGTCCCCTCTTTGTAGAGGCCATGTGCCTAAATAAAAGAAATCGCGCTGGCAGAAACATTAGCACGCCGGGCGAAATGCTTAGCCGTATTTCATCTCTCTTTATGTTCAAATCCCCACTTTCGGGGTCGATAAATTAAGTACCAGTTGCGTACTGAGGTCGATCTAATGAACTGGCCCCTCCCCCAAAATTTCGGGCCTTGTGCCTAGAGTAGAAAAGAATAATATTCACCTTTATTTTACATCTTTTATTTGTTTCAGTAAATGAAAACAATTTTGGATGAGTGCCTATTAGGGTTTCAATCGAATAAACCAACTATAGTACTTATTCTATGGATCTTTTTTGCTGAATCGATATATTACGAGGATGCAAACAAACGAACATCACTTGTCAAATGGAAGGCGGTTAAACACTCACGCATATTTATATGATGAGCTGCCACGTAGTATCCGTCTCCCGAATTCACTCCGAAGACACTGGTCGACCCGGGGCTATAGTAGAAGATACTTTTACACTGTGCCGCACAGTGGGGTTGAACTCGACATCCCTTGGTTGCGGAGCGAGTTTCTTAACCACATAGCCAAGACTGCGCCTATATCAGCTGAATTAGATTATTTCCATTATCAGCCGCTGCACGATATATTAGGGTTCTTTGTAAAGTGGTTTTACTTTCAAAGGCATTGTAACAGACTTCCTCAGAGACATTCCAACCATGATCAGCCATTTTTTTTTTTTAATTTCAGACAGTCTATCAAGGACTACATTATACAATTCATTATTTCCTGTTTTTCAGACGGTAGTAATTTAAGAGGCATTTAGCTGCTGCTTCTTGCAAGTTAAGTGACCTAGTTGTGGCTTACACATTGGTCTATACATTATTATTTCTGCTGTGTAGAGTTTATTATTGTTTTCAAGGTTGTCGTTTTTATTGCTGTTGATTAGTGTGTTTTTGTTATTCATGTGGAGTGCTAATTGTTCTTGGTACACTACTACTACTACTACTACTACCACTACGGCCGCTGCTGCTGCTGCTACTACTACTGCAGCCGCCGTTACTACTACTACTACTACTACTACTACCGCCGCCGCTGGTGCTACTGCTGCTACTACTACTGAAGCCGCCGCCACCGTTACTACTACTACTACTACTACTAATGCTGCATACCACACCACCAGTAATACCATGGTAACAAGCGAACCATTTAAAAATGTTATTTGAATAAGAGGAGCGAGCAGGAAAACACTGACTTGTGTTGCTACATTTGAGAAAGATACGGCGAAAGCCTGAACGTGAATGACGTAAATAATGGAACGAAGCATTCTTGTGTGTAAGAGCTTCCTGATAAGAAACTTACTTCCTGCATGTGGTGCCAATGATAAGATAAACCTAGCAACGTATTCTTGTCACCTTATCTTCCCATTTATTTTATTCATTTGTTTACCAAATTCCAATTGATGTTGTTTATATGTGTTTCTATATTCATTCTATTAAAGGATGAGAGATGTCTATCTCTCTCTTCTCTTCCACGTGTCTAATTCGCTTTCTTTCATTCTAGTCTAATTCTTCCATGCTTCTTTAGAACTTACTTTCTTTCTGTTTTTACTACTTCTTTCTTTGCTTTGCTTTCGCACTTCATTCTTTCTTCCTTTCGTGCTTTTTTCTTCTTCTCTGCCTTATTTTTAATACCTCTTCTTTTCGTTTATGTTTTAAATCATTGCTACTTCCTTCTTTCTCCCCCAGATTCCTTAAGCTATCTAACAGTCTCATCTCAAATAACTAGCTGCCGGTTCTGTTTCTCTATGCTGGTAATGTATAATTTCTATGGCTACACTCTCTGTAACTACCCCGGCTCAGTCTTTCTAACTGCCCGAGTTTTTCTAATTGTCTTCTTATCTAATTAGCTAGCGGCTTCTGATATCATTTATTTATTTACTGGTTTCAGTCACTGGAACGCAGCAGTTACTGAGACATAACTCTCTAGGGTTGCCTTCGATCGTATTAACCCTGGTACATATTTATAACTGGTTCAGATTTTATTGCACAGCTATATAATGGAACGTAAAGAGTCAAAGCATCGGGTTACACATGTAAACATACAATACCGGGTTATTCATGTTAACAGATACACACACACACACGTACACACGCACACTGACATATTATTTTACACACACACACGTGTACGCAAGCATACACACATGCCGGGTGGGGTGCGTGTTTTAACAAACGCACGGTGTTGTTTTGAATTAATAGTAAAGCGTGAGCAGAGTGTTATCGCATTAAAAGACTAGAAACGAATAAAACCGTTTCTCATTACTCGAAATAGAAGTTGGTCCGAATCACCAGAAATATAGTCTTAGAAACAATTTGTGCACTCAAGAAACTTTACTACACTTTTTTTAATAAATATAAATTTTACTGGTGCAAAATACAAACATACATAAACGCACACACACATACGCACACACATATGTACATATGCATTATGCGTGTGCGTATATATGAGTGTGTGCTATTGTGTGTATATTATGTAAGTACCCGTATGTGTCTATGCAGGTTTATATGTATATTTATAAACATACCATTACATATATATGTTTGTATACCCCTCTAATCTATGCCGATGTAGCTAATAAAAGAAATTCTTCTTCTTCTTCTTCTTCTTCTTCTTCTTCTTCTTCTTCTTCTTCACCTTCTTCTTCTTCTTCTTCTTCTTCACCTTCTTCTTCTTCT
>NC_068982.1:179429604-179434066 GCF_001194135.2 Octopus bimaculoides | reverse complement strand
TTCTTCTTCTTCTTCACCTTCACCTTCTTCTTCTTCTTCTTCTTCTTCTTCTTCTTCTTCTTCTTCTTCTTCTTCTTCTTCTTATTGTTCCACTTCCTCTTGTTGTTGTTGTTGTTGTTATTATTCATTGTGTGCCTATTGAATAGACAGTGTCCATTGGTTGTACCAAAAACAAGGAATAACATCATTTAAATGACAAAAGCTTGAACACCGGTTGCCATAGTATACACACACACACACACACACACACACACACACACACACAAGGTTAAGATGAAAACAAGTCTTGTGAAATACAACTACACAGGGCTTCGTGACCAAAACATTAATTTATTTTGCCATTTTCAAGCTGAAAACCAGCCCATTTGTCAGTTGCTTTTTAAGCAGATGACGCCTGAACAGGGAACGCTCATACGGAAGATTCGAGAAAGAAAACACAGGGGAGATAATTAACGTTGAAATAAGCAGATGTCAAAAAAATGTAAACAAGATAGGCGTAGGAGTGGCTGTGTGGTAAGTAGCTTGATTACGAACCACATCGTTCCGGGTTCAGTCCCACTGCCTGGCACTTTGGGCAAGTGTCTTCTACTATAGCCTCGGACCGACCAAAGCCTTGTGAGACGGAAACTGAAAGAAGCCCGTCGTATATATGTATATGTATATGTATATATAAATGTGTGTGTATATGTTTATGTGTCTGTGTTTGTCCCCCCCCCCCGCTCAACATCGCTTGACAACCTATGCTGGTGTGTTTACGTCCCCGTAACCTAGCGGTTCGGCAAAAGACACCGATAGAATAAGTACTAGGCTTACAAAGAATAAGTCCTGGGGTCGATTTGCTCGACTAAAGGCGGTGCTCCAGCATGGCCACAGTCAAAATGACTGAAACAGGTAAAAGAGTAAAAGAGTAAATATATTAATGGTTTACCATGTATTTTAAAATTCTGCCAAGATGTATTACTTAAAATGTGGACATCCATATTTGTTTCTATATGTGCATGTAGGGCAGGCTTGAGTCGTCGGTTGCTTATTGAGAAATGTCTTAACATTAGGGGTGGGGGTCAAGAAATGTAATTGTATTCGTGTGTTTGTTAAAGGAAAGTGGATAAATGCCCTTTAGGATAGAAAGGCGATTTATCCCTCGTTGTTTATGAAGTACAAGCATCAGTGAACTATGACAGCGGTCGAGCAGAAATCAAGCTTTATATCGGAGCAGTAGAAAAGAAATTTAAATCTGGAAACTTAAAGACGAAGAGACCAAGTACGATATCAATCCTTTCCCAAACCAAACCCTATACCAATGGGTCAAAAAGATGTTCAATATGTTCTCTTGAAAAACTATATCTCTTAAAGAATTTGTAAGCCTACAGCAACTACGTAAATTTCAGGAATGAGATATTTACTTTATGCCCGCATTTTAAGAAATACATCTTCCAAGAACTTAAAAATAGGCCACCAGATACTTGGTTAACCATTAATATCTTGTTTCAGTTTTTTGTTCTTGACATTTGTTTATTGTAGCGTTAGTTATCTCACTTGTGTTTCCACTTTGTCTTCTTCCCTATGAGCTTCCTTTGTTCAAACGTCTTCTGCTTTGAAAGCAACTAACAAACGGTCTTGTTCTCAGGTTGAAAAATGGCAAAAGAAATTGCTGTTTCGGTCACGAAATCCTGGGCAGCTGTATTCCACAAAACTTATGATTTCCATTATAACGTTGTCTTTACCGAGTGCAGTTCTACTTGTTGAAGCTTTATATATATATTACAGCGACTGAGTGAATGGCAACCCAGAGACTAGCAAAAGTGTTGTACAAGCTTTTATCACTTAAATCCAATGACGTACAGATATCGCACTATCATTTCATTTCTTGATCCGTTTTGTAGTTTATAAAGCTCTATAGCGATGATGCGTGGCGAGAAAAGTCATATCGGCGCACGAGCAGGGATAAAAGTAAATCAGAAGAATCAGGCTGAATGTGAAACAACAATCATCTGGCAAGATGACTTAATCCTATGAATATATGTATGTATGTTTGTATGCATATAGGTATGTATGTGTGTGTGTATGTATGTGTACATGTGTGTATATGTATGTGTATAAAGTTGAAACTTGATTGCATTGTATTATTGTTCGATTGGTTATAACTCTAAAATTAAGACACACATACGCACACATGTATGAGCGAGAGAGAGAGAGAGAGAGAGAGAGAGGGAGGGAGAGGGAGAGAGGAAGGAGAGAGAATTGCTGATGACGTCGTGACTGTAGACTGTTGAAATTGACGTGGTAGAATTTATGTAAAAGGTCGAGCGGATAAAACTGTGGAGAAAATTAATTAGTTAAGATGTTTAGTGCGGGAACTAAAGTGTGAGACAGAATAACAAAAGAGATAGGTGAACTGTGTTCGGCGAAAAGGTTATGTTACTTTAAAGGGACAGATGTCACTGAAGTAGCTCTCACAGCGATAACTTTGAGAAGAAGTTTCAAATGTCTGTGTGTATGCAGAGGTATTATCTTAGATATATGATACAGGGTGACAAAGCTAAGAGCGAAGTGTATAAATTGAAACTTGTTACCAGATTATATAGGCTTGAGACATATTCAAACCCGTATGAAAGCCATTCACTGTAATTTCTTAAGGAGAAAATTTCTCACTGTAGACAGATAGATGTAGATACAGCGAATCAGTTCACACCACTTCCTTATCAGACTGTTGGATGCGTGCATTTCGGAGTGGTTATCTCTTCAGCTACAATTTCAGTATCCGAAATATAACAAGAGGTAAAGGGGTACTCTTTGTAACCGTAGCAAACTTCAACCCTCAGGGTCCTTGCTCTATCTCAAGATATCTATTATTAGCGTGGCAGTCTCTCTCTTCCGATGCTATACCTACAGACATTGGAGATCATGCCAAAGTTTGATGATTATCGAATTTTTTTCTTGGATATGATACAATACTTTCTCGTTACCTTCTGCCAGTTTATTTACAATTCGCGTGACACCGGTTTATGTCCAAACACTGATGGACCTGTGTGAGACACCAGTATGCCTCAGCATGGAAGTGCGTGGTTTAGTGTTAAGGATGTTGAACTCATGATCATAAAAGTGTGGTTTCGATTCCTGGACTGGGCGACAAATTGTGTTCTTGAACGAAACACTTCATTTCACGTTCCACTAAGCTGGCAAAAATAAGTTATTCTGCAAGAGACAAGTGAGCCGTCCAGATGGGTAATTGATACGCCATGGAAACCAGGAAACTGGCCCCTATGAGTCAGTATGACTCGAGAAGGTAACTTTGCCTTTTGTTTTAGTATGCCTCAGCCATAAGGTCATCTTCTGCAATTTGACACATAACTGGGGTCCTTGACAAGAACTATCACACCTAAACAAAGTTAGTCTTGAAGTTCTCTCATGAACTCTTGAGTTGAGCTTCCCCCACCGGATGCAATTTAATATGTTGCTTAGAGCAAACGTGACATTAACATTAATATGTCAATAACATACAAAATTTTATATAATGCAAGATTTAATTTAATATTTAATTCCTACTTCACTAAGTAGAAAACTTTTAATGTTAACTCATTTGCATTTATTCTGCTAGAGCTGTTGTGAGCGTGCATATATTACACTTAACTTTCGGTAGTTTTACTTGCGCTGGTGCGTTTCGTTTCTTTTTAGGAAAAAAATAAGAAACACATAACACTGTGCTAATGTAAATTAGATATGTATTATTACATAACCTATCTCCACCACCGAGAAGTGTCTTGTGTGTGTGTTTATTAGTTTGTGTGTTAATTAGTTTGTGTGTGTGTGTGTGTGTGTGTGTGTGTAACACAGCACAGGTTGAGATCTCTAAGTCTGAAATCTCGTAGGGATATTTGCTGAATGTTTTCAGTAACTTAGCTGGCTCTTTACGTTCTGAGTTCAAATCTTGCAGAGCTCGACTTTGCCTTTCATCATTCTTGTATTAATAAATGAAGTACATGTCGGAATTGTTTGGAACTCTAAGAAATTTAAGATGCAAAGATTTACCGGTTTCTCTCTAGAACACTAGACTGTGCAATGTTTTAATGCAGAGGACCAGTAAGTCACCTCCCTCCAAGTCACTGATGTTGAGCAAGGGAAAGATGCAGGGGTCGATGATGATTGGCACGTGCCCAGTTCTCAGCAATTTCAACAATCCTTCGCCTTTCACTGGTACTTTAATTCCTCGACGTCAGAAGAACGAAAGACAAAGGCTTCGAATCCAGAACGTAAACAACTATGAAAATACTGGAAAATTATCCCACACTTGTGAAACTCTTCTGTCGACCGCCTTATACATAGATATATTTATGCATATGTATATGTGTATACATACATACTTACATACATACATACATAATACATACATGTATATATATAATGGAGAAATTGTATGTATATGTATGTATATATATGTATATATTTATATATATATGTATAT
>NC_068982.1:179425927-179429333 GCF_001194135.2 Octopus bimaculoides | reverse complement strand
TGTGTGTGTGTGTGTGTGTGTGTGTGTGTGTGTGTGTGTGCGTGTGTACATGGACATGACAAAAGCAAATAGACACCCCATCTTATGCTTATATTAAATTGAAAAGGTTTATAATTTTTGTTAATAGACATTTTTATGTTTCAGGTTCTATATGTGACTGTTTAATCGCAACACGTACAAAAGAAGCCTTGGAACTGTTCGAATTTCAAAGTGGCCGTATGGTGGGTCAATCTGAAGGTGGACTTAGTCAACGTAAAATCGCAGAAAACATTGGGATCCTACTTTCTACAGTTAATAGAGTGATTGTGCAATTCACCAGAGAGGAGGAGGAGTCCACATCACCTTTCCCAGGTCAACCAAGGCCTTCTGACAGAACCCTTCGCTTTGTTAAGAGAAATGTGAAGGATAATCCTCGTTGCAAGGCCTATGGCATAGCAAAACATGTTGATATCAGTCTCAGAACAGCTGTCAAATATCTTCACAAACTTGGCTATTATAGCAGAGCAGCAAGAAGGAAGCCACTTCTTCAAGCAGCCAATATGAAGCGGAGAAAAGTTTGGGCCAGTGAGATGGTGAAGAGGTCACTAGCATTTTGGAGCACTGTCATATTCTTTGATGAGTCCAGATTTGCTGTATTTTCTGACTGTGGTCGAGTGTGGGTCTGGAGACTTTGTGATCAAGAAATTGATATGAAAAGGTTGCCTCTTTGAGGAGCAATTCGGAGCAAAGGTCGATCAGAGCTGGTGGAGTGTGAGGGTAAGATAAACTCAGATAAATGTGTGTCTACATTGCAGAAAGGACTCCTTTCAATCTTCCCCAGTGATGAAATGATTAAAGAAAACTATTTATGGAAGATGGGGCTCCTTGTCATACAGCTAAAAAGACCTAAGATTCATTGGAAGAGAATGGCATTAGAAGGCTTCCATGGCCAAGCCAGTCACCAGATATGAACCCTATTGAACACCTCTGGGGCATAATGGACAAGACAGCATCCTCAAATCCAAATTTGTTTGAGATTACTGCATGAAGATTGCATGAAATTCGTTAAGACAATATTCTTCATCTGATCATGAAAAATGCAAAGGGCATGTCAGCTAAATTTTAGATATTCACATTATAATAATTAACAAATATTATGAAAGTATAATTTTAGATTTAAATAAATTTTGACGATTATAAAGGTGAAAATTACGTAGACACACGAGCGATAAGTACAGGACGAATTACGAAAAAATATACAAGAAGAAGAGGACAACACCAAGGAGTGAAAAATACGTAAACACATAATGAGAGAGAAGTACGGGACAAAAAACCAAAAGAAGTCTAACTCCTCCTCATTTGTCGACTGTTCATTACTCCCTATTTCATATGTATCGTTATTATGTCATCCTTGAACGTACTGCGCAATGTCTTTGTGATTTTCCTCTCGGTACTTTTTCCTTCTTCCGGCATCCACTCCATCACGATGTTTGCATGTCTCTCTTGCTGGAATCGATGCACATGGCCTATGTAAACCGTATCCGCTACTTAGTCGCCATGTCTTGTTAAGTTCCCATGTTAGCTCTCCACACAACCACACACACACACACACACACACACATATATATATATATATATATATATATATATATATATAAATTTTGTACGACTCTCTTATTCTTTCATTCCTTCTTTCTTTCTTTCTAACAGCCCCTTCACACTTATTTCGTTTCTTTCCACTCTTTTTTCTTTCGTTCCCCCTCTCACATTTCCAGGTTTTCTCTTCATTCTCACATTCTCTCCTCTTTCACTTCACTCTGTCCGTCCCTTTTCTTTTTTCTCCTCCCTCCCTAATTCTTCTATCCCTCTGCTTCTACCTCTCTCCCCTCTCTCCACGTGACCGGTATTCGGCCAAGTCTGACCTTTCTTTCTTGGTTCGACTACCATCCGTGCAACATCTATATTCCTCCCCATGCCTGTCATCTTCTATGTCCCTGCCGTAAGGCTTCACTTCCACACACGTCAGTTTAATTTGATTCGAAAGACACCCGTTGTTATGTCCTGTTATTTGTATTTGTGTACCATTTCTCCGATTTTTTCCGTGTTTGTTTTCGTATACATTCGCTGCTTTCTTCCATTGCAAAGATAATCTGGAACTCGACTGAGGAAAGAAAACTTCGAATGTCGCGTCCTTGTTTTTACTTGTCCTTTTTTTATATCATCTGTCTGGCTGTTTTGCGTTCTTGTCAAATTTTTTGTATTCCTTTATACATGGGCAAGTGCCTTCTTCTATAGTCTCGTGCCGACCAAAGCCTTGTGAGTGGATTTGGTAGACGGAAACTGAAAGAAGCCCGTCGTATATATATATATATATATATATGCGTGTGTGTGTGTCTGTGTCTGTGTCTGTGTGTGTCTGTGTTTGTCCCTCCACCATCGCTTAACAACCGATGCTGGTGTGTTTACCTCCCCGTAACTTAGCAGTTCGGCAAAAGACAACGATAGAATAAGTACTAGGTTTACAAAGAATAAATCCTGGGGTCAATTTGTTCAACTAAAGGCGGTGCTCCAGCATGGTCGCAGACAAATGACTGAAAGAACAGAAAAATGTTTATGAGTTGTGTGTGTGTATGTGTATTTTTCATATCAGAAGTTGACATTCAACTCTTGCTTTCTGACAATTATCAACAACATATTTATACGCTTCTGTAAAAGTCAGAAGCATAAACTCTCACACACGACACCGGCTACATATATGAATTAACATTAATATACACACTAAAATCCAAATACACATTTATATACCCAGAGCTATTTATGACACAAGTACAAACACACAAACGCACACACACAAACGCACACACACAAACCTACTATTTCCTGTGACACCCAGTATACAGCAAATTCACACACACACCTGTCCACACAAGCTCAACATATACTCGATAACTGCATGCATTTCTTCCATCTCTGAGGTATATAGATGCTGTAAACCACAAGATTTTTTTTATCACGTAGTCTCATTCTTTTCTTTTGGCGCAAATCTACTATTGTATGTTACACATCAATGCTATTCCGCCCTGGAGAACTTCACCAAGAGCAAGATTGTTATTTTTGACAACAGTACAACCGTATTTCGTATCGTAATCTCCTCGTAAAATTGTCAGCTTATACGCTTCACTCATATCTCATCTATTAAACAGCATGTATCAACGTTATATTAACAATTACGTGCCTCAGGGCTTTATCATGTCCCTATGCTTTTCCTTATCTACATCGATGATTTATTTATTTATTTATTTATTTATTTATTTTTGTTATTTCGAAATTAACACACCACCATGAAGATAAAATTCCATCATTCGCCCCTCGATAATATTTCTCACACCAGCATTATGTGAAATATATATATATATATATATATATA
>NC_068982.1:179419894-179425666 GCF_001194135.2 Octopus bimaculoides | reverse complement strand
TATATGTATATGTATGCATAATGCACAAGTGTTGGACAAAATAATAGAAACATCACCTTTTATTTAACTATTTTTTTCTATTGGGAATATGACAAATTCAGAACTGTTCCTTTCGGTTTTTATATTGTTGTTGCGCATTATGTATGTCTTGTACTTACTTATATTGCTCTTTGGAGTGCAGATGGCTGGAGCTTTAGTCACTAAAACGGATGAATTCTTTAATGTTTCAATAAGCGCAGTCTCTAAAATCATGTTGATATTCCAAAACCAAAGTTCACCCAGATTTAGTAAATATAATTCCGGAAGGACGATAAAGCCCACAGAGAGGGGCCGCAGAGCAGTGAAATGTATTGGATATAAAAGTCATGGAATTATGGCTGCAAAACTGTCAGCAGAACTAAACTACCACCTTGCTAACTCTGTATTAACGAAAACTGCTCCTCGTGAGCTCCGTAATGAAGGATTCCATGCGAGGCTGCAGTTGCTAAACCTCTCCTGTTCCTCGTTAACATTGATAATCGGAAGTGGTGGTTACTGGTTCATTGAGAACAATGTCATCTTCGTTGAATCCTTATTCACTCCTCATTCACACTTTCTTTCACTTCAGGGTGAGTTTATGAAGCTAAAGTTAGTTACCTTTTCTTGTCATGCCGACTCACAAGGGCCCGTTTCCTGATTTCCATGGTGTATAAATTCCCTGCCAGGACGGGCTGCTGGTCCGTCGCAGGATTACACATTTTCTCCAGTGGTCTGGAGCAACGTGAAACGAAGTGTTTTGCTCGAGAACACAACGTGTCGCCCGGTCCAGGAATCGAAACCACAACTACACGATCATGAGTCCAACACCCTAACCACTAAGCTACGCACCTCCGCTAAGCTTATAAAACGTTCGACCCTGACTGATTGGCACCTACTGGGAATCATGGAAGTGGTTTTGTATTGATTTGAGCGACCATCTCACAAAATTCTCTTGGCGCTTTAGTTGTTCTACATGTCGGAGTTAACACCAAAGTTGGTGTGAGTAATTTGATAAACCATGTCCATCCTATGGGACAAACGTAGACGCCTGATAGTAGCACAATCTTGTAGGACAATAATGCACTTATTCCCACAGCTAATGTTATTCAAAATTGGTATGAAGAACATAAAAGTGAAAAAGATCAATTGAAATCCCCACCACAACCACTACTACCTCCACTAATCGCCGGATCTCAATATCGTCAAGCATTTATGGTGCATTTTGAAGCAGCAAGTCAGGAGCTGTTTTCCGCTGCCATCTTCACTGAAAGAACTAAATCAGGTTTTACTCGAAGAATGACTAAAAATCTCTTTAACAACTGTTCAGAATCCGTACAAGTCACCTTCTCGATGCATTAAAAATGATGGCAAAGGTGAATCAACTCAGTAGTAAAAAATGAAACTTCCATTTTACATGATATTTTCATTATTTTGTTCATCCCTATATATATACTGTACATACACGCGCACGCACACACACACAGAGATTATCTCATGTAAGGTGGAGCTGTTTGTTAAGTATCTTAGTAAACATTCGGCATCCTTCATTGATTTCGTTGAAACAACATTGAAGTTGCATCAAAACCTAAGAGGTGAAAACTGATACATTTTTTAAACATACGTCTGTTATTACGCTTTTGTTTGAGCTCTAAAAATAAATAAAGAACCTCCGTACTGCTGTTTGAATGAGAAGGAAGCCAGAAAAAGATCTCAATGATCTTCTCTTAGTCTCTATAATCAACCTAGAAAGAATATTGTGTTTCTCAAAGAAGCCGTGAATGTATATCTAGTTTCAATTCTTATATATGGAAGTACTTCTCAGCTATTTCTTTTTGTTATGAACTTTTAAGCCAGGAAAGTATGATGCGAATATAAAATGAAGAGGAATCGCTAAATGCAGACAGAATACAAATATTTCCGTGAATTTAGCTTTATATAAAAAATGTATTTACGTATTATTTATATAAATATGCTTCAGTTTTCTTTTTTGATACGTTTAGTAAATTTGTTCAAGGGAAGGAATTTACAGTCTAAAAATATTCGATTTTGATGAACAATTTTCCTGACAATAACTCTCAAATATTCAGATATTTCGCATTAGACCCAGATATAATATTCCTTAGATAGTTGAACTATAGTAATTGTTCTATTACTTTGAATGCTGAAGCTTTTAGTGTGAAATATCTTCTGTAGTTTTCGCTGAAACTGAGGTGAGAAGTTTGAAGTTTTTCATCCTTAGGATAGTTAAAATTCTCTATATTTCATTTTGTCACAGAAAGCAAGTGATTGCAAAATTGGTATTAGCATATGTATGAATGAGAATATCAGCAAATGGTGTTAGATAGTAGCCATAAGTGTTTAATGTATATCAACAACCAAAAAGAATCCTAAGTTTAAGAAAGTGATAGCTACAAATGATATGTTATTCAACAGCACCTCAGGCTACTGCCATATGTGTCTGTGATATGCAAAGTTCTATTTTCAGCTAGATATATGGTAAGGAAATATTGACAGCCAGGGATGGCAGACATAATAACAGCATCTTCAACAACAAACCTACAAGAAATAGTATTTATTCACCTGCTATTATAATTATCTCATCATAATTTTCCTATCTCGAGTTATCATGAAGCGTTGGGTTATGCCTCAAATATCAGTCAAACGAAGCAGTTTCAATCTCAAGGGACGATATTTAGTTTCATGTTATTAATTGATATCTTTTAGTTGTGACGACAAGCTGATGGTACCCATTAGTTTTTCTATTTCCAGTGTCAAGTGCCTCACATTCACTGTATTTGTTCTACTTTTATATTTAGTCTTATAGATAGATATAATACCAACTGATCTTATATTACTAGGTTATAGCCGAAACTATCAAAAGCTGTTTTGTGATATCTACTAAACGTTGTCTAATGTACGAACAAAAACACTTCCACTCTCTCTCTTTCTCTCTCTCGCTCTCTCGCTCTTTTCTTTTTTGCCATGACTTTATTTAAATCAGGTACGTTTATTCATACTGTGTGAAACTAAATAACTTTAATACTATTTAATGTTTGACAATGACTAAAACATTAATGTACTTTGCAGTCAGCTTAAGTTATTTTCCCATTTGAGCCCATTACGTGGACACAACATGACTTTTTAACTGAATGTTTGAGAGCAAACATGAATTAGAGAAATGTTTACAGGGGATTTTCTTTCTCAAACCCTTTATTCAAAATATTCAGCTGAAAGTCAACAAAAATAATCAATAACAAAGCAGAGTAAATTGCTTTCTAGTCATTTCGCTTTTCGTTTGGTAAAATAGCTTTTTAAATTATGTCGATTTTATTGACGTCTTTTATTTTTCTCTTTCTTTCGGATTTGGCTTAGCATTTCTGTGCGTTTGTTGGAGTTATTATGAAGCCGGATGTCTCGAGAGGGATTGTGACTTAACCGACACATTTAGCAATTTTATCGGAAGGAAAGAGAAAATACAAAGAATGAGAAGTCTTTAATCAGCCTCATTGTAAGTATAGAAAACAAGTGAAAATTAAAAGCTTTTAAAGCAATGAAAATCTTAATATGATTTTACACAGGCATATTGAATTTATTTTATCTTCAATACTAAATTAAAGATAATTTTGTTAGTTTCTCGTGAAGAGAATTTAATTGTTAGTTAATATGTGAAGCGTAAAGGGGATTTATCTTATCAAATGGCAATAGCAATGCATTAATAAATGGATATTAAGTTAGAATAAATACAGATGTAAGGTATATTTATGGATTTTTATTTTTTGTCAACAGGCATTACTAGCTTCGCTGAGAAAAGTAAGTACTGTGGTTAAACCGAATATCTTTTTCTGTCTTTAACCAAGAAAGAGAGGTCCACGTGAATAGCTTCACCGATTTTAACTGCTTTATCAAAGTTCGGTTATTCATATTGCAACTACAAGGAGAATAGTAGTATATTGCTATTTATAGTATACATAGACCCATTAGAACAAAATTGGTTTGATAATTTGCCTAACGGTGCAAACGTTAACAAGGTTAATTAATTAATAGAAACACGGCAGTGTTTATTATTCTGCTTTTGTGATAAATATAGCTGTAAAATTAGGTGCATCAATTTTTAGGGAAGCACATATTTTAGTTTTGGCATGAAGTGATTTAACTGAATGTTTTTCACTCAACAGTCAGGAAAAGGAGATCGGCCTGACGAGTTAAACTGTTTTTTATCGCTTTACCAGACATTTCTTACTAATTTTTCTGACCATGCAAGGAGACCAGTAGACTTTAGGTATGTTTAGTATATACAAGCACGGATAAAATTAAAATGAAATATTTTAATTTGCATAGCAGTACAAGTGTAACTTCAACTTACATTTCCATCTAGAACAGAAATAAATGTTGAGTAATGCAAATATTTGCAACGTTATGTAAATTTAATTCTATCCAAATTTGTGAATTCTATAAATAGCTATAGGTTATTATTGTCCTTGTGATCAGGAAAATAAGTAGCCGACTCTGATGAAGAATAAAGAAGAAAAAAAAACGCCGAAACCACTCAATTTTTCCGGGTCTCAGAGAAAGAATATGATTTAACCAGAGTTACTAATTTTCAGTGAGGTTAAAAATACATATTTGCTTCGCTTAAAAAAAAAAAAATATTAAAACAGTCATATGTCTTCGCTAAGTCGTGTTTCTATTAATTAATTAAGAAATATTTTTTAGTCTTTTTTTTTTGTATCGTCAAATTTATGAAGTCGTTATATTTTTATCAGTATTAATTGCTGACATAATTTTGAAATAATGAAATTACATGACTATTGATGGTGTTTTATTTGAGATAACAATAACAGTCATTATGACTCCAGTGATTTTAACGTAATCACATGTAGCAAGGGTTTGTTAATTCGGAAAACATTAATAGTTGCGAAAACTTTGCAGTTACTGCGTATATCAAGCTTGGCTAGCATTTCTAATTATTGTTCTCTTCCTACTCATCACGTTACAGGTAGGAAATCATGTCAAATAATATGTTATTTTTATCTCTATAAGGGTGAAAAAAATATCAACCTTATATGAAGTTCAAAGATAAGGGTGTGGTGCCATAATAGTTGGCAGTGTATCTCTGTTGCTAAAATGGCTGTACATTAGTTAATGAGAAACACTTAAAGTAATTCTCGCATAAATAACAAATTTTTGTTGTTTATTTTTTCATTTAAAGAGAGAACACAGTGACAACAAATATGTTTGAATGATATCATGGTTAGACTCTACTGTAAGAAAATTCAAAAGAAAAAAAAAGAAAACAAGTGTGATGAAGTAATATATAAAAAAAAACTCCATCAAATCAATTTTATTCCCCCACAAAGTTAAAAACTCATCAAACTAAATAAAAACTTAAATGTTGATAGATTTTGGAATAGTTACAACACTAATAGATAAGAATAGTGAAGTTAGGTGGCAAATGATTATAGGAAGAAAACTATGTACTCAGTTACTCATGTATACACACACTCACTTACTCTCTCTCTTCCTCTAATCCCCTCTCTCTCTCTCTCTCTCTCTCTCTCTCTCTCTATATATATATATATATATATATATATATACATGCACACACATACATAAACTCACATATATTCACACACTTAATTCATTATAGATAGAAAATATGTAGAAGTATATGTATAATACATTTAAATGAAGTAGAAAAAAGTGTTTCAACGCAACATACTGCGGAAAATGTAACTCGATTAATATAACTAAGCT
>NC_068982.1:179416119-179418645 GCF_001194135.2 Octopus bimaculoides | reverse complement strand
ACACACACACACACACACACATACATACATAAATACATACATACACATATATAAATTTAAATGATAAGGGTAAACATTTATATTAAGTAGATGAATATCAATTGAAACCAGTGGCCTAGCATATTGAAAAAATCTGAAGATTCCGTGAATTATATTACATACTTATAAGAGGAATGACGAGTAGGTGGACTCTTAATATGTTAGATGTACACCCCATATGCTAAATATATACCCCATGTTACCATTTACGTAATGTAAATGGTAACAATGAAACCATGGTTAGTGACTAATCATTATATTTTGTATCTTTTCATTTGTCTTGCTCAATTTACGTTCTGGTGTTTGCCGAATTTTCTTGAGAACAATTTTTCTTAGTGGTCACACCATATGGGGTCTACATTTAGCATATTAGGAGTCCACCTAGTGCTCCTTCCTCTTATACGTACATACATATATATATGTAATGAATGCTGATGACATATACACACAAACGCACGCACGTACACACATACACACACGTATATACTTACATGCACACACACGCACATATAATGTATAAATATCAGCGGACTGAGAAGAATATATATATATATATTCATAATTACATGTATGTATTCTCAGTCCGGTGATGAACAGAGTGCACCAAAAGTTCGAATGAACGAAGCCTTATCTACGATTAACATATAATCGTATTTATCTTATATGTTACACATACTTATATGTCGAACTTCACAAACGTCTAACACAGAGTTGTACCGACTATTTTCTATATCTTACCACAAAATAAAATGTGTGTATGTGTGTATGCGTGTGTGTATGTGTATGTATATGTATGTACACATATTGAAGGTACTCTCCATTTACAAATCGATTGTGACTGTCACAACCCTACACACACAGACAGACACACACAGACAGACACACACGCACAAGCATACGCACACACCCACACAGAGTCAATAAATAGACACAATTAAACGTATGAAGTAGCGATATATTTTAATATATCTAAAAACGGCTGGAGTGAAATATCTGAAACAAACGTGCAATGATACAAGTTATCTACTGATTATCAGTCCTGATATATTTTTTATTGATGTCTACAACTGATAACGATACAATATAGTCAACACTCATCTCAATAATCGATCTTGTTTTTTATGTTTATTGTTCTAGTCAATCTAAACTGTTATTTATATGACAACTTAAACTAAGGTGTCCATAGATGCTTGATATATCAAAACCAGAATGATGAAAAATTGTATTAATATACTCACAATACAAACCTTTAAGACTTTTCGACCTTCTTTCCTAATCGATGTAATTGATGTCCGAATTTAAGAGCAATGCCAGAGAGATGAAATTAATCAGAAGTAAGTTGTCTTTATTGAAATGCTTTAGGAACAGTGATTAATAGGTTATTAAAAGTGAGCCAATTCTGCTGTCTTAAATAAATAGGCAGCAGATTGTTCTGAAATTGGTGATTCGCTCATAAATATGGAGAGATTCTTTTTTTTTCTTTAGCTTTTCTCACGTTCACTCAATACGTTTCCGATTCATTCGTTGATGGCAGTTAAGAACACAGTGATTACATATACATATTCAGTGAGTGTTTGCTTTCGGTTTACCTTGAAGAAATAAAAAAATGTGCGCGAAATTTACTGGAATCAACTTATTGGGGCGTGGACTGTGTAGTTAGTGAGGCTAACAATGGGCGGACTTAACTGGGTAATGAGCCAGTTGATGTTGAGTTTGAGTTGTTCAGATTAATGTTTGGAGGTTAAATGTGTGCAGGGAAGTGTTTACAATGTGTATGAAGGAACTAAGAATTATTTACATGGTTATTTATCACAGCTTAAAACATTGGTAGTCTACTAGTTGCTTTGACACAGACTACAAATCCTACTCCAACACTCTTAAAAATGGCTTTTCTTAAGTAAAAATAAATAAGATTATATAACAACATTGCAGTCGTAGCTGCGTGTAGTTAAGAAATTAAGCTCATAATCTAGTGATTCTGGTTCGATCAAAATGCAGAGCACATTGGATAACTGTTAAAGAGTGTTAAATTGAATGCTGTACACAATAAGGAAGTCTTGTGGCAGTTATTTGGGTCCCTGAAAATATTTTAATCATCAGTTATGTCGACGGTAGTTATTATTTCAAATCAGAACATAATTTATCGATATCTATATATCGAATTGCAATACATACATATCTAATACATATACATACATACATACATACATACATACATACATACATACATACATACATACATACATACAATCATACATACATACATACATACATACATATACTCTTCGAAACGCCGGTGTTAAAACGGGGGTAGCTGATGAAGGAAAATGTTCTCTATGTGGCTTGTGTGTTTTCTGTACTCTGGTTATTATTATTTTCTTGTCTACGTTTTGTTTACAATGTCCTGTACCCAGATATGCACCTATATATACAGGTAGACATAGGTATGTACGTATATATGCATATACTCATTTATTATTTGTTTAT
>NC_068982.1:179412611-179414877 GCF_001194135.2 Octopus bimaculoides | reverse complement strand
ACACACACACATACATGCACATATATTAACTTTTGTTTTTATGTTCGTTTATAATAAAAACAATTTTACTTTAATTTGAAGGGTTACTCCAAATTTTGTGAAGTACACATTTATCATAATTTAACAAGAATAGTTACTTCGAGGTTTCAGTCAGCTAAGCTATCATGGGACTGTGGTGCATCTAAGCCAATATTAGTTTTATATAGTCTCTATTGAAATAAAATTAGTCTTCTTGTGTAGACTTCAGTTGAATGGTAATTAGGTTGTCAGGTAGTTGTGATAGAGAGGTAATGTGGAGAAATTTTTATTGATTAAATTTGGGATTATTGTTCAGAATTTATTGATGCGTGTAAAGCTTTGTAAACAGGTGTGTATATTTAGGTGTATCTGCTTCAGGTCATGAGATTGTTTTTTAGTGGTTCAGATAAACGATGTATGTATGTAGAGGGTCCTTTTGTTCAACGGATGTGGTATTAGTTTAAGTTATTTTGAGATGTAATTCTTTGCTTTGACAATGTTATGGTCAAAGTTCAAAGTTTAGTCCACTATTCAGTAACTTAATAATTAGGTGTGCAGCAATGGAATTTTAAAGGGGTCATATTAAATGTAAGTAGGTGGTATGTTTTAGCTGATTATTACGGTCCTTTACTTGTTGATGCTCTTTAGGATATTTCCTGTTTTTATTTGGTAGGTAGAGGTTATTCGTCGTGCATGCCATGGTGTTATTTGCATAGAAATTTGTTTATCTTCCGATTTGATGTTCAAAACGGGATGTTGGTAGGTGTAATGATTGTTGGTCAGTATATTTCTCTCTAGGGCTTCATAGTCCAATAAGCAATTTAATTAATATGTAGAAATTTTAAGCTTTATTTTTATTTTATGGAGGCAGAGTTTGTGGGCTATGTATTTATAAACTTTCAATTCTGTTTTAAACGTGAGTATTAAATAATATATTACTTTAGGACTATGGATATATGCGAAAGTGAGGCATTATAAAAAGTGTGTATTTACTCATACATGAAAATAGGAGTAAAAAGAAAATCCAATTTATAAAATTTGATTTAATACTAAACCTTTGTTTTTAAATTTAAAAAGAAACAGTAGAATAGAAAAGTATCTTGAAGTATGCTTGCATACAAATATATATTTATGTGTGAGTGTGTGTAGGTTCGTGCATTTATGTTAGAAAGTCTTTTGTGGACATTTTGCTTGGAGATTAGGCTACTTTAGATACTTTTTACAGTACTTGTTTAATGCAAAGCTGTAAAATTGCTTTTTTATTTATCTTATGAGAATAGTTTATGGTGAAGGTGAAAGGTGAGAAGGTTGTGATATATTTACATGTTTAGCGGTCAGAAATTACAACTATTAATTTAATATGTCATGTGCTAGCATGAAGAGATTAATTCAGAGTTTCGGTTCAGAATTTGGTTCTCGAATGTGAAAATCTGGTCATTTGTACAAAGTTGGTAGGATTTATTGTCATCTTGGTATGGTTGTGCATGTGAGAGTATTTTCCAGTTATATCTAAGCATAGAATTTTTAAGTTTAATGTCCATATCTGTTTAGATAGTGACGTATCATGTCTTCTATTTAGGTTGCGAAAAGTGTGTGTGTGTGTGTGTGTGTGTGTGTGTGTGAGTGTGTGTGTGTGTGAGTGTGTGTGTGTGTGTGCGTGTGTGAGTGTGTGTGTGTGTATTTGGTCGTTGTATTGTGTATTGCACTAGTTTGCGTTAAATCTGTATATGTAGACAGAATAGTTGGTATTGCATTTGTGTTTACCATTGCTGGAATGCGATTAATGACTTGCTGTGAAGTCAGAGAGACAGGCCTCTGGTTCTACTGCCTACCACTATTGTTCCCAGGTCTACTCTGGCCCGGAGTGGTAGCACCTGTAAGGGTCCCAGCTATGGGTTAACTAGCAAACCCCACTGCAACTGAGGGAAGTGCGGTAGAATGCAGTTGCTGCATTCCTTGCGTGACATAAGACGCGACTAAAAGGGACAGGAGCAAAGGGACTAAGAATCCACTCCTAGTAATTTCATATACATAACAAGACAAGAAAAGAAAATTTTTTTTATAACAAATGATAATATATATAATATAATATAAAAAGGTCATGTTTCACAGGAATTTTCAATGGCCGGATAACTGAAGAGATGTTGGCGTGGGTTCCCACCCCGGCATCCGAAACTCGGAGTTTTATCATGGCTACAGAATAAGTGTCACATAGTTTTACAGATAAATTCCTCTATTTACATAATAT
>NC_068982.1:179408331-179412429 GCF_001194135.2 Octopus bimaculoides | reverse complement strand
ATATATATATATATAGAGAGAGAGAGAGAGAGAGAGAGAGAGACAAATAAATTAATGGAGTTAAATTCAGGTGTTATTCAAATCTTTTTACTTCCGACATGTTTCGAAGAAAACATTGGTATTATTCCAGAAGGAATAAAATAGTGAAAAAGAATGCAATCTTCTCATCAGGGAAAGAAGGAAACCAAACACGTCAATAAGACATTTTAACAGAATGGACAAAGACGAAACAAATAAACATACATACAAACATATACTGGGGCTTACGCACGCGCGCGTATCCATACACGAATAAATATATTTCCACGTTACTGCAATTTTCAAATCATCCGAATCTGCCGAGATCTGCCGAAAATTTCGGAAGGCTCGCTATAATTTTATATGTAAATCCCTACGTTTGAAAGAGCTCAATATTTTGAATTTAAGATCAATGATTAAATCTAGAAGGTGGAACGTCATAATGTTACTGATAAGAATAGATATCTGTTATATATGTAGCTATACAGAAATACAGAATATTCCTTTCTGTAAGTGTTTAACAAAGAATTCAAATAGCTATACAATGATATATAGATATATAAAACTAGCTGAAACGGAATGGTATATGGAAAATATATCAATGTACACAGACTAAAATAAAGATACAAGTTATGTATATATATAAATTATATACATACACACACATACACACACGTGTATATATTATAAAATTGTTTTGAGCTATAAATGATGTATAAAACATGCAAGTAAATTTTAATGGATTTATTTTGATCCATTTTTCTAGTGTCATTCCGTTTAGGCTACTTTCATATATTCATGCATATAAGTTCTTCTGGTTTAATTTTTGAATATCATAACAATGAAGAAAAAGTGTAATTCTAACCCAGAAGCGTGCTCTTCATTGAATTTAGATAACAGCAGTGTGATATAGATGCATTTGTGCACGTAAGTATGCATGTATAAACGTATGTATGAACGTATGTTTGCGTAATAAGTATGTATCCTTGAGCATACATTAAGTGCACACATACAGACGTATACAGGCTTTGATATCATTGAATGTATATTTTGACTTATGTATGGGTATGTAGATTTGCTTCTCTAAACATTTCTATATACACTTATTACATAATAGATTTCTGAAATGCTTTATACAGCTTTCATACAGCTTTCACACTTTGTAACTGTATTTTCCTGATTCGTCGATTTCTTTCAGTTTTTGTGAAATTATGCTTCTCGGGATTGATTTTAAGGCAATTAGATAGATACACATCGAAGTACTGCAATAATTATAGATATAAGTTTAAAGCTATAGCAGGTGTCGAATAAGTGCAGATTTCTGTTAGCATAGATGCTTCAGTTTTCACGTGGTTTAGCAACATCCCTGTCACTTTTTCGCATCAGACATTCTGCTGCTATGTTTTGTTTTTGTATTGCAGAAGCATATCCTTCGAAGCATGTCTTGGTTGGTAGTTCAAAATAGACTACATAACTTTTGTAAGATACTGTAACTTTGAAGTTTTTTGGCATAATAGTTATGCATAACCTTGTGCTGACATGCAAGTCTTCTCTGATTTTCTGTTGTGGTAGACTTGTGCCATTTCTCAGTCGTTAGTCGGGGAATACTTTTCGAAGAATTCATTTTAAACTCTCATGAAACTGTCTGCCTCATATATGCAGATTTAATGCATGGGCGTACTTCGGCACTTGGTGGTTAGTAGATCTTGTGAAAGAGATATAATGCATTAAAAACCTGTGTGAATTAATGTTAAACGTCGGCAACCTTGTTTCCGTTTTAAGAGTGAAGACCATATTTTTTTAATATAAAATATTACATTCCCTGGTTACTCATTCCTTGTTAAAATGCCATCACAGGATCTATGTTCATTCATTCAGTCTTAGGACAAATAATATTTTCTTATCAGTTATCGGAGAGATAGGCGATTGATATAAATGTTGCATGACGGACTCATATGCATAGTTTGCTCTCGTATTACCATCATGCAGGAATATGCATTCTTACTTAACTCCGTCCTTATATTCATTGAGGAAATGGTCAAGACTTTTCTTCATACAATTCATATTTTTGGCACACACTTTAAGATCGTTCACAAGCAATGCATTGCGTTGGGTTTCCTGTTTTCCTATGAGCCAACTCTTCAAATTTTCTCAACAAAGAAGTATAAACAGTATCACAGAGATATTGTCACCCTAAAATATATCTCCTCGTTATTGTAGCCTATCAATGACAAAAGAACCATATGCAATTTTTAACTTCAAAGGAAAGTGGCTCAGAACGAAATCAGCTTGTCTTTGGTCTTGATTGTGGTGTTTACAACTTTAGCAAATCAAAGGACCTCTAACATCCTCCAGCGGGAAACAATGTGTTTTTTTTTTTTGGAATCTAATATAATCAAGTCCCTTCTACGTGGACGTTCATTTGACATCAGAGTTCTGTTAATAAAAAGTTAATTCAGACCATCTCCAAATTCCTTCCTAGTTGCTTGTACAATTTTAATTATATTGTTACCATCACAGTGTTCCTAGCGGGAAATTTTCAGACAGGCTGTATCCATTTCATACATTAGATTCTGGCATGTGATAAGTCAGCAGCTTTTCACCATGTAAATGACATTGTTTTGGGGGTATCATTTTTGTTTATGCCAGCACCAACCAGCTTGGTTTCCTTTTTTCTATTCACAAAGAGAGAAGTTTGCTTATAAAGGTCAACGAGCTACTCCTGATAGATGGTCAGTTTTTTTTTTACTGGTACTCGACAACAAAGGCTTTCCCTGGTGCTTTCTTATAAATTTTTAAATTTCAGTCTGAAGGGCCTTATCATTGGTGTTGTAATTTTACTTTAATATAAAGACAAAACAATATTTGTTTCGGGTTTCTTATCCGATTAAAATAATTTTCTTCGTTCCAGATATTTTCTCCTGAATGAATCCACATCTTTCTGAGGAAGAAGCTTTTATGACATTTATTTCTTACCCTTGCTCCCTTGTATTTTTGTAAACTGTAAGATGGTCTTCTTTTATATTTCTTATTCATTTTTCTTTCTGATCTTGGAGTTTTTACTGGAAGCTTTTAACTCTTATTTAAATGTGATTAATGTGATTGATTTGTACTCAAACGGTTTCTTGCTAACAAATATCTTTTCTATTTTATCTTTCTTTACGAATAGATAATTTTGTTATATATTTGTTTACCAGTGATAAGCAACGCTACATAACAGATACTTTTTCTGTTAATCAATGATCTTGTCCCCATTTTCCAAATCCAGAATAGCACATATTTATTGTTTTCATCTTATTTATTACTTCTTCAGCATTTCTACGGTCCTTCATTGCAGTTGTTGAGAGTTTATAAAAGTGATCATTAATTTACCAAAGCGCAAATGACATTGTCGTAAATATTCCCTCCCGATTTCATTAATCTCCGTGGAAAGCAATTCATTTGTTTTTGTATTAATGTTAGTCACGTGTGGTGTTTCCTGTAAAGCAAGTTTTAAAATGGAAATAATCTGTTCTTGAAAGATTCTATTAGTCCTCACTCTTCTAACTTCTTGTATATATTTTTTATTGTTACTGCTATTGTTAAATCCGCTGACAACATGTTGTGTATGTTCAGAAGAACTGTGAAGTAACATAGTAGAAGTTCGAATTTTGTTCTTGTAAAATCGTATATAAATCTGGCATTTATTGTATCGATCTCTCGCTGAACCGAAAATTTAAGTAGCAGTTAACAAACCAACACTGGGGACAACCATACACACAAAGGCACAGTCATGCACACACAAACAGACACACACATTTCTCACATACTTACATGCATACACATACACATTCCCCACATAGATGCATATATACACACTCATACACACATGCATACACACATACATGCATACATACATACATACATACATACATACATAATACATATATACATGCATACATACATATATACATACATACATACATACATACATAAATACATACATACATACATGTATGTATTTATGTATGTATGTATGTATGTATGCATGTATATATGTATGTATTATGTATGTATGTATGTATGCATGTATGTGTGTAT
>NC_068982.1:179405208-179407833 GCF_001194135.2 Octopus bimaculoides | reverse complement strand
CAAGCCATCAATGGAACTGTAAAGATATGTAAAACTTTCCAAAAATTTAGCACATAAATACATATGCATGCATCTAAAACGCATCCATAAAACAAACATACAAATCTGCGCATACACTAACACCAAATACTGCACACACACACATATGCACAAATACCTAGATGATGTTGATAAAAGTTCCAATGAAGGAACCTTGAATCTATGTTAGAGTCCGGCTCTTTCTCTATGGACAAGAAATACAGAAATGAAACTGATTGATAACATACATACATACATATACATGCATACATATATATATACATACATACATACATACATACATACATACATACATACATACATACATACATACATACATACATATACATACAAACATACGGTGAATTCCGAATAATTTCCACTAACTACCAAATTCACTCCCACGCCATCAATCGGAACTGTACCCGAAACCATATGGATGCAAAGTGATAATCTTACCCACATAGCTATGTGTGTGTATATACGATTTATATGAGAGAAGCCTGTATTCAGTATCTATGTAGAGATAAACTTGTATTCATATCCGGAAATGTAGTTTCATTCAGTTGGCCGCTTGTATATATCAGCGTTGGAAATATACCGTTAAATATCTATTCGTGTCTAGAATAACGTAGCTTACGTATATAGTTTCTGTATATCTAATAATATACAACACATACACCTCATACGCACACACATGCCCACAAACTTACACACACGTTTTGGTTACATCAATACCAGAAGTGAACGAGTTTCTAATATTTTAAAGCAGTAAAGACTGATTGTTTAATTAAGCTTGTTTTATCTGTACTGAAGTCAAGGTTAATTTTGCTTACGTTATTTCTAACTTTATAAAGTAACAAATCGCAAGTTTATAATAATAAGGAAAAAGCAATCGTATATAAATACATGAAATGCTGTTATTTGAATCCCATGAATTTCGATGTATTTTGAGAAATCATAAATATATTTGTCATTTCTGAAACATTTAATGACAAAAAAAAAATCACGCAAAGTTGGCTCCTTCTAGTTCTTGAGGAATGTCGTCAAATGGGAATTATGCTCTCTTCCAGACTAGATGATAGTTTTATTTCCTACATGGAACCAAAGTATTTCACTTAACGACTTAATGATGCTGGGAATGGTAATGCAGTCTCAATAACATCCTTTCTAAAACCTAAGTTCTGATGTTTTTAGAATTATTTTTAATGTAAAATGATGATGGTCGAAAAAATGTTGATATTTCTTAACTAAACACATTAAAATAGTTTATAAACCCACAGAATCCGAGGAAGCTAGTGATGCTCAGTGTCAATAAAAAGTAATAAAAATAGTTTAAATAATGAAAAAATAGTTATACTAAGAGGAAGCAAAATATAATCTATCTAGGTCGGTCCTGTTAACTTATTATTTCAAATTCCGGCAGAGTTGGCGTTACCTTTCCTTGATAAAAGTTAAGAGAAAGAAGTGCTAAAATTATTTTAGCACTTATATCAATGTCGATTGGCTGCCATGGAAAAAGATAGAAGCCACCTGCCAGCTAGGTAGCTCCCCTGCAGTTTATTTAATATTTTCCTGCTGATACCAACAGAGCATTATTATCAAACCTTATCAAACAAAAGGCCATAATATACATATATATAATTTTTGGCTGAGAGGTGAAATATCTTCAACTTGTGTCACATGCATGACTTAGCTTCAGATTAAATCTACAGTCTACGTTCATGAGATATGCAGCGTACATGTCTCACCAAAAGGTTACACGTACAGGGAACGTCGGCGTGAACTCACATTTTTTCGCGCTTAGCAAAAGAAACATGTATTTTATGAATCGTTGTATGAGACATGCATCGTACAATATAGTTCTAGACACACCATAGGACGAGCTGGTCATGGCTGGAATATTTTTAATGATGATTTTCCTCGATTCAAGTCTTACATGGGTCTCAACAACTACAACAACAACAATGGCAACAGCTTTTTAACACTATTGCATTGTAGAATAACAGCATTAAAACTATATAGAGGATAGCTGAAATGAAGCTGACAACAGACAACAGAGTAAAAGTTTTAGTTTTAACTTTCTATTGTCTCAGCCTCAAGTTTAAATCCAGTTGTGATAAACTTTGACTTTCATCTCTTCTCAGACGATAACACAACCACTGGTGATAGAACAGAAACACTTCAATTGACTGTGTCTCTTTCAACTATTAATTCTAAAGAAATCAATTTTGGGCGCCTAACAAAGTCTTCATATTATCAAGCTAAACCATTGGTGGAACGTTCATAGAATTAGAAAGACAATTATGTATATGTATGTGCACACACACACACCATACACACACACACACACACACACACACACACACACACACCCACACCATACACACACACCATACACACACACACATGTACACACACACATGTACACGCACATATGTATATAGATACGTAAATACATATTCACATATATGTATGTACATACTTTTGTGCGTGTGGATATATATATATATATATATATATTTATATATATACATATATATACATACATATATATATATATACATATATGTTTATATATATATATATATTTATATATATACATAT
>NC_068982.1:179403156-179404438 GCF_001194135.2 Octopus bimaculoides | reverse complement strand
ACGTGGTTCCTCCTGATGATGTCTTGAGCTAACTGGATCCTAATCCACCAAGGGAAGGTATGTCAGAAGAAAGTAATTCAACAACGAGGGTTGATGAACCGTAAGACGTGTGGCCAGAACCTCCTGGAAAATAACCATAGCGAGGGACATTCCACAGTTGAATTAGAACAGTCACAAACAGTGAAAGAAGACATGCACCCAACACCAGAGCTGAAGACACCTCCGAAAGGAGGGGCCCCGCCACGTCAAAACGGTAGAGGAGTAGGGGCCGAAACCGGACGTGGTTCCTCCTGATGATGTCTTGAGCTAACTGGATCCTATAAAGGAGCTGTTGTGGTAGCAGACCACGAAACATGGTTGAAATTCCTCCAATGCTGACTAGATGCATTCTATTGTTGATGCGAAAATAAAAACGAAAGAACTGAGAAAAGATGATCCGGAAGCCATTATGATCGTGTTATGTTTCCACTGCACCAGCTGTGAAATAATTCCAATGATTGGATGTTATTTTCTCAGATTTGTTTGGCACAGCAGCTTTGTGTTTATCATCTTCCTGACTTTTTGTCACCTCACTTATATCAATAGATTGAGATTTCAGCTTTGGTACTAATGACTTAATGGACTCTGACTTTTCTTAATTTTGTTGACAGAAAGTGCGAAACGTTGAAAGACATATATAATGCATACACACACGCGCACACGCGCACACATACATACATAATACATACATACATACATACATACATACACATGCATACTTGAATACTAGCATACATACTTGCATACATATATTCATTCATACACACATGCATACATACATACATAAATACATACACACAAATACACAAGCACACACATATATATATATACATGCATATATATGTATACATTTATATGTATATTTTACGAAAGAAAGAAAGGGTTAGAGTTGATCAAAATAGAGGTGAAATGTATGGGAAAGAGAAGTGGAATGAAAAGAGATGGTGAGAGAGAGAGAGAGAGAGAGAGAGAGAGAGTGAGAGAGTGAGAGAAAAATGCAGAATAGATGAGAATGAGCAGGTGAAAAAAAAAGGAGTAGAAAGAGGTATGAAATGCCAAAGTGTTATGTGTTATTATTGGAAGAGGTGATTGACAGAAACAGGATGAAAGTTAATTAATGAGTTGAGTAGAAGAGATTAGCAAAGTGAAAGTAAAGAGATAGGATACACACACACACACATTTATACATACATACATACACACACACATGCACACACACACACACACACACACACACACACAC
>NC_068982.1:179396632-179402902 GCF_001194135.2 Octopus bimaculoides | reverse complement strand
TATATATATATATATATATATATATATATATATAAAGAGAGAGAGAGAGAGAGACTGAGAAGGTGTGAGATAGTGAGGGTAGAGGCGAAGGAAGCGGAGCAACTAGAGTGAAAGTAAGGGAATGGTGAAGAAGACAAAGTGACGAGTTAGTCTGGTAGTGATACTAAGCCTGTTAGAGATAATATGCAGACTATAAGGAGGAAATGTACTCAATGTGTGTACTGATTTCTCTGGCTGAGAAAATGAAAGAATAATTATAAAATAAACAACTAAATAATTTGGATAGAAGTGAGATAGTTCATAGTGACAAACACCGTCTGAGGAATAAAGATAATGTTTAGACGGTGAAATCATAGAACAAACGATCTTTAATAATATCAACTGTGACAAAAAATAAAAAAATAAAAGTTTAATGAAATTAAAATGCAACAACAACAAACGTTTTTAGTAATAACAATTTACAAATGTAAACTGGATCAATATAAGAAGAAATCGATTGAATATTAAAATGAAAGGAGAAAACGCATGCCTAGAGTAATGTTTAGATTTTTTTTTTTATGTAATTTTCAAATTTGAAACCGTTATTGATATTCTGGCTGAAGAATAAATGGTTGACAATTGTATTAAAGATAGAAAATAGATTTCGCATTGTGGAAAAGCACTTGTTTGTTAGAACATTTGAAATATTTGTTAATTCTATCATTTGTCATCAACAATTAGTTATTTTTTCCTATATACTTTTAAAGTATTAGCTGAATTATAGAATGTTTTGCACTTCCTTTCTAATGTATTTGTGGACTGACCTGTACCGAACTGAGTTAAGGCTTTACAATCTTGCAGCAGTATAAATGAATGAAATATATATAAATGTCATTTTTATTATCGATGTAGCAATAAAAGAAATTACCACCAGCAAAATAATAATAATCCTTTCTGCTATAAGCACAAAAGCTAACATTTTTGGGAGGAGGTTAGTCGATTACAACAACCCCCAGTACTCAAATGGTTATTGTTTTATCGATCTCGAGAGGATGAAAGGCAAAATCAACCTCAGTGGAATTTCAACTCAGAGCGTAAAGACGAACAAAATGCCGCTAAGCATTTTATCCAGCGTGCTAACGATTCTGCCAGCTCATTGCTTAAATAATAATAATAATAGTAGTAGTAGTAGTAGTAGTAGTAGTAGTAGTAGTAGTAGTAGTAGTAGTAATAATAATAATAATAATAATAATAATAATAATAATAATACTTTTTTTTTTATAGTTTCAGCTTAGAGCTGCGGCCATGCTGATGCACCGCCGTAATAATAATAATAGTTTCAAATTTTGCCACGAGGGTAGCCATTTTAGAAGAGGAGGTGTGTCGATTACATCGAACCCGGTGTTCAACTGGTACCTAATTTATCGAACCCGAAAAGATGAAAGACAAAGTCGACCTCGGCGGAATGTGAACGCGGAACGTAGCTGCAGACGAAATAGCGCTAAGGATTTCGCCTGGCGTGCTAACGATTCTGCTCAGCTCACCGCCTTAATAATAATAATAATAATAATAATAATAATAATAATAATAATAATAATAATAGTAATAATAGTAATAATAATAATAATAATAATAATAATAATAATAATAATAATAATAATAATAATAATAATAATATGACCCACGAATAGTCAAGAAAGAAGGCGAAAAGATAGATAGATAGATAGATACAACCCTCTTAAGTACGAAATAGCCGGCTATGGAAAATGGGGAAGGTGAAAATAGGGCCAATTATTGTTGGGTCCTTGGGAACAGTATCAAAACGCATCAAGTGAAATATAAAGGAAATTGGAATAGAGTACTCTGCAGAACTATTACAAAAGTTTTGCCTCCTTGGCACGGCCAGAATAATCAGGAAAGTATTAGATAGCCCGATATGCATGCTAGACTCCAGGAGCTCCAACAAAATCTGTGATAAAGAGAAAATAATGATAATAATAATGGTTTCAAATTTTGGCACAAGACCAGCAATTTTGCAGGGAGGGCACCAGTCGATATCATCGATCCTAGCATCCAACTGATACTTATTTTATCGAACCCGAAAGGATGAAAGGCAAAGTCGACCTCGGCGGAATTTGAACTCAGAATGTAATGACGAAATGCCGCTAAACATTTTGCTCTGACTGCTAACGATTCTGCCAACTCACCCCCTAATAATAATAATAATAATAATAATAATAATAATAATAATAATAATAATAATAATAATAATAATAATAATAATAATAATAAAAAATAATAATGATAATAATGGTTTCAAATTTGCCACAAGGGCAGCCATTTTGGGGGAGGGGATAAGTCGATTACATAATAATAATAATAATAATAATAATAATAATAGCAACAATAATAACAATAATGATAATAAATGAATTAGATTAGGAACAATAATGAAGCTTGCAATTGAACACTCTATAAACCCGATGGAATTTATCTTTCATTCTATTTTTTGAACTGATTGGAAATTGAAAAAGCAATTATGAAACCTGAGCGCTGCTACTTCTCAAAATATTTGTCTACTCTTCAATTATGCTTTTCTTTCTTATAAAGAAAATTGATCGAGCAAATTTTATTGGATTCGCAAATGTTGTACATATATTCTGACATGTATTTAGATAGTTTTAAGAATGTTTTTCAATAATTGAAATGTTTTAAAAGGTTGTTTTGCAAGCTGTTAATGCTATTTGTTATTACTGAGAGATATTTGATGAATAACCAAATAAAATTGTAAAAGACTAATAAAAGAAATGAGATTTCATAAGGATTGAGTTACGTGTTTGCTGTAGATGAGTCGTGATCAATAAAAGAACACACACGATAAAATAATGTGGCCAGATAGAATTTGAGTTATTAAGATATTTTTGTTGTTAAAGTGAAATGCTCGAACAAACAAAGCATTTGTTAAACACATATTTGCTAGTTAAAATTTTAACTGATCTTGTAGTGATATGTATCGTATTGGAACAGAGTGTGTGAGTTAAAAATATTCCAATTGAAACAGCAACATAATTTTTTTTATTTAAACAATTTTATTTTATAAAAACAACTTAAAGATAAGAATTTTCTTTATATCTTTCATCTCACTGCATTACTCAAATGATCAGACGATCGGACGTTGTTATCCATTGCTGATCGCAATGTGCTTCTCTGGTAGAAATACTGTTAATTTTTCATTTTACGAAACTCAACTGAATGTATATATTTGTATATATGCATATACATTAGAAAAGCGATGACTTAGAGAACTCAGTATGTCAGTGTAGAGTATCCCATAATAAAATGGAAAGGCTCATAATTCCCGTACTCAGAGTTACACGTATCCGATCGTTCAGCTGGTAATCCGAGCCTGTTTTCTCTTGAAATATCTGTTATTTGAATATATTTTAAAATATTATATGTAAGTTTGGCCCGCCCGCGTAACCAACGGATTGGTATCATTCGAAAGCTACAAGAATGCGAAGTATGATCAGCAGTTGATAACGACGTCCGATCGTCTGATAATTAGAGTAATGCAGTAATATGAAAAGTACGAAGAAAATTCTTATTCTTTTATTCTTTTAATTGTTTCAGTCATTTGACTGAGGCTATGCTGGAGCACCAGATTAAGAGGTTTTAATCGAAGAAATAGACCCTACGACTTATTCTTTGTAAGCCTAGTACTTATTCTTTTGTCCCTTTTGTCGAACCGCTTGTTTTCGGGGACGTAAACACACCAGCATCGGTTGTCAAACAATGGTAGGGGAAGAACACAAACACAAAGACACAGACACATAAATATATGCACATATACATACTAGGTTGTCAAGAAAGTTCTTGCTGAATTTTTAATTTTGGTTTTAAATGATGTATTTTCAAATTAATTTTCGTTAAATTACTTTGACTTTATATATCAATTTAAAGCTCGTTTTCGTTCTCTCTAATCGTGTTACTCTTTTTATTTTTGAATAATTAGACCATTTTTACCGAAACGTTGAATACAACATGGAAAAAAAGCAAATTCGCACAATTTTCTTATTCCAGTTCAAGCTAGGCCGAAAAGCTGCTGAAACATCTCACGATATCAACGATGCGTTTGGCCCAGGAACCACTAATGAACTTACAGCACAATGGTGTTTCAAGAAATTTCGTAGCGGTGACGAGAGTCTTGAAGATGATAAGTGTAGTGGTCGGCCATCGGATGTTGATAACGATTAACTAAGAGCCTTAGTCGAAGCCAATCCACGCACAACTGTTCGAGAGCTTGCTTCTGAATAAGACGTAACGTATACAACAATTTCCAATCACTTGAAAGAGATTGGAAAAATAAAAATACTTGAGAAATGGATGCCGCACGAATTGAACGACTACTAAAAAAACGTTGTTTTGAAGTATCGTCTTCCCTTCTTTCACGCAACAATAACAACCCGTTTCTCGACGGGATTGTGACTTGCGATGAAAAGTGGATTCTTTGCGACAACTGGTGACGCGCAGCTCAGTGGTTGGACGCCGATGAAACTCCACGGCACTTACCGAAGCCAAAAGAAGGTCACGGTGACTGTTTGGTGGTCTGCAGCCGGTCTCATCCATCACAACTTTTTGAATCCAGGCGAACCCATCACGACGAGTTACTGTCAGTAAATGGATGAAACGCGTAAGAAACTCCGACAACAACAGCCATCATTGGTCAATAGAAAAGGACCACTTCTTCTCCACGACAACGCTCGGTTGCACGTCGCACAACTGACCCTGCAGAAGTTGAACGAATTGGGCTACGAAACTTTGCCTCATCTGCCATACTCACCAGACCTCTCGCCTACCGACTACCACTTTTTCAGGCATCTCGACAACTTGTGGGTGAGAAATGCTTCAAAAACCAAGACGCTGCCAAACACGCCTTCAGCGTTGGCAAAAGTGTGTTGATTCTGATGATGTTTATTTCGATTAATAAAGTTCTGTTTGAACTGAGATATGTGCATCTGAATTTAAAGGTTAAAAATCGCAAGAACCTTCTTGACAACCTAATACATACATACATACATACATACATACATACATATATGTGCTTCTCCGTTAGAAATACTATTAATTTTTCATTTTACATAACTGAATTTATATATATATTTGTATACATGCATATACATATAGACAAGCAGACTACCAAAATCCACTCACAAACCTTTGGTAGGCCCTAGGCTATAATAGAATACATTTGTCCAAGGTGTCACGCAGAGAGACTGAACTCGGAACCATGTGGTTAGGAAGTAAGCTTCTATTTTTGCAAAATACTTTGCGAACAACAGGTGCGAAATTGTTTCAAGTTCATCTTTTCCATTTCATTTCTATCTCTTCTGGGAACAAGCTAAACAACTTCAAGTTCATAAAATCGAGGTTATTCTAATAACTTTTCTTGTGAAATTGCATTCTTGTTTAAGTAAATTTTTAAAGTAATATTTTTAAAAGAATGTGTGTATTGTGGGTGCATGAAAGTGTCCATGTGTAACTGCATTTAGCGTTGCATACATACATACATACATACATACATACATACGTACATACATGCATACATACATACATACATACATACATACATGCATGCATACATACATACGTATACATGTACACACATGTACGCATGTGCATATATATATATATATATAAATATATATATATATATATATATTAAGTAGCACCACGAGAGCAAGGTTTTACTCTCGGATCCGGTGCGAAATTCTACGAGATTGGCATTTCCATAAAAAGATACTGATCTTGTGCACAAAAGGCGCGAATAACAATTTTATTCTTCTGTTCAAACTCTGTTACTACTTTGATCCAAATTCTTAATTTTTCGTTTAAAGGTCAGGCTGCATGTTAGATTTGTATTTACCGTCCTTATACGGTGTTGCCTTATCTACGGCCGATGAGGGAATTTTGAATTACGCACCACACGCACGCACACGCACACGCTCACACGAACACATACACACACACACACACACACACACACACACTCACACACGAGTGTATGAGTGTGTGTGCATATGTAAATATATATGTACTATAAAATTACTTTTTTCAGCTTATCGAAATTCAATATGGATAACATTTACAACCTTCTACGTCTATGAACCACTATTGTTCCTGAAAGTATTTTTATACCTTCTATGGACGATTTGAACTTTACTAACTTCATACACCTCAATCTTTGCATCTTACCTTTATATATATATATATATATGTATATATATATATATA
>NC_068982.1:179394871-179395673 GCF_001194135.2 Octopus bimaculoides | reverse complement strand
GAAAAATAGCAGTCAAATCCTGACTCTAAACCACAATAAATGTTCACGTAGTACAAGGAGCGAAGACGAAGACAAAATAAACCAGTAAAAATAACAAGATAATTCCAGATCCCGGATTTCTGGCTTTGCATAATAAATGCTTTGCCTTCATCGGTGGAATATACTCAAGTACATAAATACAAATATATATATATATAAACATACAGTATACTTACATATACGGACGCATACATACATATATATGCACGTATGCACAACGACTAGCTTAAATTGCCCGCCTAAAAACTCCTCGTGCGATATGGACAGAATATCAGCGCAGTAAATACACATATATATATGTATGTATGTATGTATGTACGTATGTACGTATATTTAGATATACCTATATGCACACACATGCTCACAATATAAGATTGACAGGTAAGTGAACGAAGAGGAAAGTTTCCTATATCCAAGTGGCTAAACTTTGTTAGCAGAAGGGCACTCAAGACTCGTGACCTGAATGCGGCTGGAGCCCCCTTAGTTTGTAAAAAGTTAGGGGGCGAAACTTGCCTGAATGGTGGTTCTTCTCTGAACACCTTCTGTTCAAATCTCTTGGGAATTTCTTACTACCACTGTAGCGCTGCTTCTAAGTTATGTATTATACGTGCAGCTCCCTTTTTCCCCTTTTTTCCCTCTTCTCTTTTTTTTGTAGTTATAAATAATAAATGAGCATATCAAAAGTGAACCTACATGCATCCAGATGTAACTAAATAATATATTGATTAACAACCTCGAGCCTGTTGTTAATTTGGGGTTCTAG
>NC_068982.1:179392710-179394861 GCF_001194135.2 Octopus bimaculoides | reverse complement strand
ATGGAGTTTTTAAATATTTTTACTAATGCAATGCTACATATATTTCGGCATGACATGCATTTTTAAAAATCTCTATTCGTGAAATATTTCTTGTTATCAATAAATTTATCCTACGCTACACACATACATACACACATGCATACATATAACATATATAAAGAGAGAGAGAGAGAGAGAGAGAGAGAGAGAGAGAAAATTAACATAAGGTAGAAGAAACAAACTACTATGTGGAGAACCTACTAAAATATTCATGGATTCAGAAAAAGATATTACGGTGAACATGAGAAGTGGCAATACTAGAAATGAGACCCCTATGTTGTAAACCCACAAGCAACGACGGTTGAAACTAAAGTTTAACGTTATTGAAAGACCTAAAAAATGCTTAAGCAAAGACTTTTATCGTAAAGCTGGTATATCAGGTTATACTTAACATACGTACAAGAAAGTTATCGGAAAGGAACCACAGTGGAGGTAGAAAGATACTCAGAAGCAAACAAATGTAGACTATTTTTATATAGAAGCATGGCAAAACTATTTTCTGTATATAAGGTGACGATAATTATAATTTATAAGCTAAGTCTGCCTGAGTGAATGATTTGCATTAAGATAAAAAAAAAAGAAACAGAAATAACTAAACATTAAACAGAAATATAATGAAATTAGAATTCCAAATTATAAAATTAAAAAAAAAAAGTAGAGTAAAATATAATCCTCTCCAAGGCCAATATCCTGCAAGACATGAAGGAAGTGAAACAATATGAAAGAAAGCAATTATTAAACGTCTCTTGGCTTCAGTAGAAACGGGTGTCTGATTTTAGCAACACAAAATCAATACCAGGCCATAAAAACAAACTACAAGAATAAAGCAATTATGCAATCATTTACGACTCGATCGATCACATCACTTTCGACTGCCAATTTTTCGCAAAGACAGAGTGTAATATAAATGACCGGCGAGATAGTTACATCCATTCGACAACTGCCCGATTCTTGTAAAAACGATGTATCACTCGATATGGCTGGGTAGATAGCATTATTCAGTGGACAGATGTTTAAGACTATGAAAGTAAAATGTATAAATATTACTGGATTCATAGCTGTATCCATTTGACAACTGCTTAGTCCTAATAAAGACAATGTATCAATCTATATCACTGGTTAAATAGCCATATCCATTGTACAAATGCCCGATCAAGTAAAGACAGAATGTGTCTAGAAACGGCTGACTCGGTAGCTACATCGATTTGTGCAGCTGTGTTGTTTTCTAGTAAAAAAAGAATTAAATATACATAAATGGTATGTGTTCAACTTTATTCATTGGACAGCTGTTCAGTCGAGTAAAGACAAAATTTACAAAAACTTGATTGGGTAGCTAGCGATAAATACATACCAAACTCGGTCTGTAGCAATAAAATAGCTGTCCAGAATGACAAGGATTTATAAAAGATCAGTCATGATATTTTTAAAGTAAGACCTATACATTCTAAGAAGCCACGTACTATAAAAGATTAAAGACTTAGATCAATACGAAGTATAATCAACGTACAGAACTTGATATCAAAAAGAGCATGTACACCAACAACAATTTCATTCAAAATACCATAAAACATATGTCGCCACAATGTACAACTCTGGCACAAATTACATAACATTCTGTACATAATCATCTCTAAATACAATGGAGGCATCCTAAATACAAATACATATCACATTAGATGAACAACAAATACTTTCCACCCCACCTAACAAACAATACAATCCGTAACACAAAAAATACGGAGGTACATCTAGTGACGGAGTGAAAATCTTGCGGAAAATCTTTGAAAACATGATAGTAAGAAATAGTAATGGTTCTATTGAGGCACAAAGCAAAATGTTTGAGGGATGTTGGCTAATCAACATCATCCACTCCAGTTCTCGCCTGCTAATTTATTTTATCGGCCCAAAAGGATGAAAAGTAAAGTCGATCTCGGTAGGATTTGAACTCAGAATGTAAAGAGTATAGGTGGAAATCCGCGAAATAGAAACAGTACTGTACTGTATATATTTTCAATTATTTTTATAATTTGTATATATTTATACTGCGATAGGAGAACGCGATATAGCGAGGGATTACTGTATGTATGTATATATATATATATATATATATAT
>NC_068982.1:179389644-179392189 GCF_001194135.2 Octopus bimaculoides | reverse complement strand
GTGAAGGCTCGGTAGGTAGTAGCAGATATACATACATACATACATGCATACATATACATGTATGTATGTATGTATATATGTGTGTGTGTGTGGTTGTGTGTGTGTGTGTGTGTGTGTGTGTGTGTGTGTCTATCTGTCTGTCTGTCTGCATGTGTCTTGGTGTTTGTGTTGTCCTGTAATAAATCATTAAATTAAAAAGTAAAAAGAGAGAAGAAAGGAAGAAAATGATACTATAAAGAACATTTGCAAGTAAAAACAATGATTACTTTTTGTTTCACATTTGAATTATCGTATACTGTATCTATTCATCACATAACGTTCGACGCGTGTAATAACAACGAATAAGGCCCGAAGGATTTCAATCATGTGGCATCGTCCGTATAATACCTATAATACCTTTTTTCCTCCTGGATTTACGGGATGTAAAACAGAAAGCACGCAATAAGGAAATAACAACTACAAAAAAAAGAACAGCAATATTAAAGAACAAAATACACCAGACAATGCCATATCAAAATGGCAGTGTCTGGTGTATTTGTATTTAACAACTTCATCACTACAAAACAAACAGAGGATCGAAACTTGTCTTATCACCTTCTAGGTGGACGCAGTATGACGCCATCACTTTTACCTTCACCAAGCTCCATTGATAAATCTGCTGCATCAAATCTCTAATGTTTATATATGTTAAAAACAAATTGTAACTCTCACTTCAAGACATCTACACGAGATGATGTCCAGTTGAGAAAATATTTCAACATTTGTTTTTTAAAATCCAGTCAAGATGTAGAATCTTAGTATGAGATTAAACAAATAATGAGAAAGATACCATAAGCAAATATAAATTAATGAAAAAGAAACAGTGCATTAAATCAAGTACACTGAATTTAGATACTTAGAAGAGAATCTTCCGCACATGTACTTAGGAGTAGACGAAACTGATAAGATACAAGACAAAATGTAGAAAAATCAGAAAAAAATACTACAGAAGAGTCAGATTAATATTAAAATTTATAATACAATGTTGGAAATATGACATAACGAGAAATACATTAGCCATCCACGTTATATATCCCAACTTCAGTATAATGGATGGGGAATTAGTGAAATGAAGAGCTAAGACAACAGAAATCAACTCATGATAAAAGTGCAAAACCACCAGACTAAAATTGATATAAGTAAAATATATCCGATCAGTACTAAGAGAGGATAGAGTCAGATACAAATAAAAATCTACTTATAAATAACAGTAGACTTTAAAAAATGATTTAGCAGAAAGTAAATTGAATTTGTGACTCGAAAATTAATTAGGAACTATGAAGGAAAAGCTTTCGTTCTACTTAAGAAAATGACAGGAAATTAACTATACCGCATGAAAATATATAATTATGGACAAAACATGTTTAAGTGTTTAAAATGCAAACGAAAAAAAAAAAAAAGCAAAGAAGTAGTACATAGAATAGATGTAGAATCACTAGATCATATAACGAAAAACATATACTGGGTTAACCAAGAATACCTATAAGATTAATTATATACAGCTTTGCAATTGTTTAGGTCTAGAGAAAAGTGATATATCAAGTCCTTCTTAAATAACATTTAGAGGAGGAAGCAATTTACAGTAAAATAAATGGTTGATGAAAAGATAAAGGCGGCACTCAACTGTTGCGATAACCATGCTAAGTGTGTGCATCTTAAAAACTGAAGATTCTTAGTCAACCCGATTACGTCTTAAAGATGTAAAGAAATACTAACTTCAAACTTTCAAACATATTTCTCTACCGAGGAATTTAAAACTGGCTGAATTTACAGTCAATACATAAGGTAGCAAGACTCGGCATATCAATCAGTCAGAGATTTAAGTTAAATTATCATCAATTTTATAGAGCTATGGCGGATATGAATAATTTAAACCTGAGTTATCTGCTGTTGAATTAAGTAGACATCATATTTTTATATTACGGTGTTTGGCCGTGGAAACGTTTCTGTCGTAGTCTAATGATAGAACTATGGGCTATTTATTAAACTATCTCCTATCTAATTGATTCATTCATTAGTGGCTAATTATAGCGGTTAGAATTAATAGAGTGAATAGTTCAGTGACATACATACACCAACGACTAACATTTGGATTACATAATTACAACATTTCACAATTGTAAGAATAACAAGATAGGGGGGTTTAAGTTTATTGTTCATATTTGAATCTAAATAATAAATATTTAATATTCCACATGTCTGAATAAAATATTAACCAGAAATAATGATGATAAACTATAATGGTATAACATGAATAAATAATGAGTAAGACAGAAAAAAAATGAATAATAGAGAGAAGAGATATTCTAACAAAAATGCTAATGTCAAAATATCATTGTCTTTCTGGTGTTAACTGAGGAGTTGTTTCACAGAATAATGTTAACTTCGAATTGTTAATACACAAGGGAAATGTAAAATGAAAGTTAGGGAGAAAGAAAGGGGGAGAGAGGGAGAGGGAGAGGAGGAATTAGATATTAGGTCCATCTATCTATATATACATATATAC
>NC_068982.1:179388008-179389634 GCF_001194135.2 Octopus bimaculoides | reverse complement strand
TATATATTAGGCTAATCCGCTGATATTGAAGTAATTTACTTATCTGAGAGTCATTTATTAATATATTTATCTTCTGATGATAGAAGCACCTACTGATATTAGGTTAATTTACTGATAATCTCTGACAAAAGGAATGGTACAGGCAAGGCGGATGTTGCTTTATACCTAAGACTATTGGTTGTAGCTATCGGAGCTAAAAAGGGAGCATCTTAATAAAAGTCAACAACAACAACAACAACAACAACAAAAAACAACAACAACAACAACAACAAAAACAACAACAACAACAACAACAACAATAATAATAATAATAATAATAATAATAATAATAATAATAATAATAATAATAATGAGAAGCATTGACTGAAACATTCTATGTTGGACCTAAGTAGCTTAATTTGGTGTTGAATACGCTCTTGCCAAATAGGCTTTTTGAGGGAATGTTTTCGTTTTCTAATCTTTTCACCACATAGAATCGTTGAGATCTTCGGGGTTGCATAGTACAGGTGGCTGAGATCTGTAATTTTAACATCATTAGCTGAACTTATATCATAAAGTGCAAGGCGGATTTTACCAATTAATTTCAGATTTTGTTTAGAGCTGCAAATTTTTAGGAGAGTGTCACACTCATTCATACTGGTTTCTTTAATTTTTAGCCATTCAATCATGATTTGATTTTTTAGATCATCTAGTTCAATTGGGTCGATTTCTTTGTGACTTTCTTCATCTATTTGATTTTCATCTGCCTTGGTGTTTATGGTTGGTTCAGAAAGTATATCTTTAGCTACAATTTCGTTCCTTTTATCCCTTACTGATTGTTTAATTTGGTCACTCTAATTCCGTGAGTTATTTCTGTTTCATAATGTTCCTTCGGACGTTGGCAAGTTTGTTACTATCTTTGTAGCTTCTTACATCAAGGTGCTTCTCTTTCCAGTTTAAGTAAGTTTGTACAGTATTAGATTTATTTGTGTGGAAATATATGACACGATAAAAGGTCTTAAGAACTTCTTTATTATCTCCTTTGACCATTTTCATTCTTTTTCTTTTGGTTATTTAGTGACGTGGACGGCCATCTGTTAGAATATTCCTGTTGTGGGTTACTTCCAGGTCCTGTGTTACAGGAAGATGGCTGAAAATCAGTAGCTGACTTTCCGCACCCAGTCTGGTTCCTCACTGGGGTGCGCGGCCTTTGTTGACACGATGGCGGCAGATTCGGTGTGTATTTTGCTTTTTTATCATTGAGGCATGACGAGCTTGGACGTTGATATTAGGGGACGGATCTGTCTGTTTAAGGTTAACTTTTTGAGACAACACCGCCTCCGAGTTCTCTGAATGAAAACATTGCACGTAACGTAGTTTCTTAAGGCTAACAGATCTGTATTCGTCAGTATTTTTTGGTTGACAGGTTTATCTCCGGGCATAGATTCTTTGTGGTGTTTTTAAACTTATGAATTGTTCATTCAGCCTGTGTTAGTTCGAAAGAAATTGCTTTGTTATTATTTTGCTTCGTTTGTGACTCGTGCTTTCATATGTGTGTATGCGTGTCCTGTAAATTTCACATAGTCGTGTAAACATTGGGGTGTATGTTTAGTCCTATGGGTACTAATATATATATATATATATATA
>NC_068982.1:179379606-179387860 GCF_001194135.2 Octopus bimaculoides | reverse complement strand
TATATATAAGGGCATTACAATACAAGCATGCCTCACGCTAAGTGGGACTCTAAAAGTCAAACTACCATACTAAGCACATTTTTACTGAACGCGAGGGAATGCAACTCTCAAACCTAACTTCCTAAAAACTTTTAACTTAACGGTAAATCATGATTTCGTAATCTACGCAGTAATCTGCATCTCTTACTCATCAGTACACGTACGGTCTAGACACATAAAAATAAACAAAACAAAAAAGAATAAATCCTGGGGTAGATTTGCTCGACTAAAAGGCGGTGCTCCAGCATGGCCGCAGTCAAATGACTGAAACAAGTAAAACAGAATAAAAGAGAATAACAGCAGGAAAATATGTAAAATGTAAAAATAAATAAATAGCTAAGAATATTGGGAGGCGATAAAATCAGACGAATTGAAATAAAGGAAGTCCACAGTGAAGACTATTTTTGACGAATGAAGATTTTGAAATATAAATTAACTGCAGGAAAGGTCATACAAGTGATTACTTGAAGGCAGTAACATTATTAACATATGGAACAAGAATTATTGAATGGAGAAACGATGCGCTGAAGTCCATTGACATGAAGAAGAGGTGGCAACTCAGAATGCATAGAAACATGTATCCCTAATCAGGTTTGGAACGATTATACTGGAAAAGAACAGATTGAAGAAGTCGGCTACGAGAATCGGAGAGAACTAGAGAACTAGAGAAGACGTGTCTAGGCTCGAACGTGGAAGGAAAATAAGCATTCTTTGATACGATAATAAATAAATGGCTATTTACAGAATTTATAGAAGCCATAAAGAAACAGGTGAAAATTTGAAAAAAGAGCGAAATCAAATTCTGAAAGAAAGAAGTTTCACTCAGTGTTTCTGAAAAAGCACCAAAAAGAGATAAAGGACGATAAGAACAACTAGATGTGGCTAAAGGGAGTAATGTTGAAGAAAGACATCGGGAGAATAATTTTAACAGCACTGCAACAGGTTCTTAGAGTAAATTACATCAAGAAGGTAACATATCAACTGGACCGTTATCTCAATGTGCAATGATTCCGAGAAGTCTACATTTTATCGGTATGAAAAAATGTAGGTATTATAACATTGCTGCAACAATAATCGGTGAATTTTGCTCAAATTCAGTTTTACATGCTCAAAATGATCTATAATCATTTTCTTGGAATAGTAATGCAAGCCCTTGAAAATAATGAAGTGACATTATGGGAGTTTTTTCTACAAACTGAAGTAAGAGCGGAGTCTATTATTTGAGATCTTAGCCAAAGAGAAGAAATTATGCATTGTAATCAGCGTGGCTTGTTCATTTGACACTAGAGTGAAAAGAAAGGCAAAAGAAAAAGTAGAGTACTATAATGACTTGAAGATTGAGATTCTCAGGCAATATGGCAAAAACTTATCAAGGCCATCATCCTGTTAATTATTATTGGGCTTCGTAAACACTTACAATAAATTCGAGAACAAGCCTTGAAAAAAAAAAAAGAAAAGAAAACGGATTTTAATCTGCGGATAGGTACAGTGAAGTAAACACGCTCAGTTAGCTTAGCAAGAATTATCAGGAAAGACATCAATACAAAGCGAGAACGGATATGAAAGAGAGAAAACATATGTAAAGAGTATGAAATATCAGAGATCATGGGTCATGTGTGGTGCGATAGGAGGCATAATTCAACTGAGAACAACACCAATTTCGTGAAGCAACAGAACATTAATAATAATAATAATAATAATAATAATAATAATAATAATAATAATAATAATAATAATAATAATAACAACAACAGCAAAAACAATGATGATGATGATCAGGAGGATGATGATGATGATACATCAAGGGATGCAGTTCCAGATACTGGCTCTCATGGCTTCTGATCGTAACTGACTAGAAGTGTTATCATGTACATTGTTTTGTCTCGGTATAAAAGATGGGCTGCAGCAAATATTTTGCTTAATACCACACAGTTGCTTGTCATTTGTTTGACCTTAATCAGTCGACTACGTTCCTTGGAAGCTGACAATATGTACATCTCTGATCACGAGCAGAAGTAGTGGGGGAGCATCATAACCATTTTTTGTGAGGAATTCTTTGGATTTTTGAATAATTCACTTCTGGAAATATGAATGTTTCGTTCAACACCCTAAAACAACCTTTATTCAAAGACCTTTTGAGCGGGATGGGCTACTTGACCCGATGAAAATTCTAACTGGGCCCCGCCTGCAGAGTCATGCGCTGTTTGTTTTGATATGTGATCACCACGTCGCGTAAATATGGTTGTGATGCATGTGCCTAACCTATCAGGTGAGTAGTCATGATGGGTATACTGGGCTTCGTATATTTTACCCCAGCTTCACTTTGATGGCATGCACTGCTCTCCCACTCAATGATAATAATAAAAATAATATATCAAGGGATAACCGGCATCATAGGGAGTTCAATACCTTGCACAGCAAACACTAAGGTTCAATAAAAATACAATAAAAAGAATATAGTCGTTATATAACAAGCAAAGTGACACTAATGTGAAGTCATGGGCCATTTAATATCTCATTTTTGTGCTCATACTCAAGAAATTATATTAAGAACTACATTGCAAATAAATTAACTAAATATCTCCAAAGAATTTTCGGTTTGTCGAATGTTTTTCTTTTTTACATTTTTAAGATGAAACAAGAATTCCTTAATTGTTTAGCTTTAACTTTCAAATACATCAGCTAGAACTAATTGATGGAGCAAATGACCAATGGGAAATCGGAGAACGTGACTTAACGTTGAGAACACTTAACTCAACTGATTGCTTTATTGTTGTTTTGTTCTGAATATTCTTCATTTATTTACTACATACTTGAATAAAATATTCTGTCTGTGTTGATTGTGTTCAACAGAACATTCAGAATGATAATTAATAGTATCAAGTAAATTAACGCACTTAGAAGAGAAAAAGAAAAACACGAAGCAATGTTTTCCTATTCTCAGACAACTCAACAACAATATTCAAACAAACGACAACAAAGCAATGTACTTGACTACCAAGCTGAAAGAAAGCAATTATTATTCTTCGAAAGTCTTAATTAGAAATAAAATCATCAGAGTATGAAGACCTCAGCACGATCTTTCTAAGAGGTTTATAAAACAACACAATGTCCATATGCTAGTTGTCAACCTCCACACATACACTGACTTTCATTCGTATTTAGTTAATGGTATTTTAAATACCGAACATAATATTTAAGTCAGTTAATTTAAACCAATATCATACATATTATACGGGAAGGATCGCATAAGTAAAATATAGGAAGTAATCACGGAAAATAGGAAGTCAATTATTCTAAGGTTAATTATAATAATCTAAATAAAACATTTTTAATATTGCTTTCCAGGGAAAGATATAAAAACTGAAGAACTGCACTCGACTCTCTGCATAACATTTAAGAAATAACGTGATTGAACTGAAAATGTGAAATGTGAAATAGTTGTAGTGACTGTTGTAGGACTGCCAAACAAGAATAGGGAACATTTGACTTACAGTTAAATTTTGGGTTACAAAATAATTTCTCATTCCTTAATTAAATACAAATTTCAGAAAATAACGATATAAAATCCTCACGAACGACTACCCATTATGGCTAAATCTCATTCTATTAATAACAATATTGCATTAACAATAAAAACGATAGCATTTATAATTAACGCGAGTCAAAAGTGAACATTAATTAGATAACAAAACGGACATTAGAAGGATTTTATGCGATCTCCTTACCATTTGTGATAAAATTAAAATCAGCATGATTATAAGAACAAAATAATTATGCCATACATGCCAGACTTTTCAATAGCACATCGCACTGGCACTCTTATGCGCAAGTGAGACGTAGCTACTACAAAGAGGATAGAACATTGATTGGCTACGACGCAAGGGCCATGGAAAGATCCATGTTAGGAATATCACTAAGAGAGCACATTCGAAATGAGATAATTTAAGAAGGAAACAGAATGAAAGATGTGATCGCCGAGTACCGAAAGCACAAGTTGAGCTGGGCCGGACATATTGCAAAGTTCACAGACAACAATTAGACCCGTACAATTGCTGAGTGGTATCCAAGAGATCGGAAAAGATCACTTAGAAGGCCTCCATGACGACTGGAAGACGTTTTAATCAGGCAATTTAGGTCAAGTTGGAAAAGAATGGCGCAATCAAGACAAAATTGGAAGCGCATCGTGACCAACGGTACCGTGATATTTATTACATTTTACCGGCTGAATTTATATTGGCTGATTTCGTATAACAATTATCTAGGGGCAATACTAACAAAAAATAAATATGATTGTCTCATAATGTGGCTTTCATGTTTTATAATAAAAGGAAAATGTTCATTAGCTATGTAAATTACTTGAATTACTTAGTATTGTATATGACCATCGCTGTATATACTGTATTACGAATTTTACATATGAGTCTGTGAGTATCCATACATATTTAAAATGACTTTCTTATTTCTTGAAAAATACTATGCGACCAAAGCTGTTGTTATATTTAGCTTATTGCAACACATCAATATAACGGAACAAATAAAAATTTTATGCCTGTTTTCCATTATATAGTTTTCGGTCACTGACCAAATGATAACATTATTTGCTCTTATCAACATATTCTAATTTTGTCAACCTTTGCAGAATAGTTCATTACAAAGAAATTACTTGTAGTTATTGATCTAGCTATTTTGTATTTATCGATTTTAAATATTTATCATACTATGGTTGCTTTCTATAGTTTTATGTAGAAAAAACAAAGTTTTATAATCATTTAAACGTAGGATGGTCTGAATGTTAGTACAAATATGCTGAATATTGGATGCTGAAGTCCAACTGATTCCATTATATGACAAATAAAGTATCATTTTTCTGATTGAAAAGATATTTTTCAGATAAAAAGACATTGATGTCATAAAATTATTGTTTCAGACGACATGAATTGCATTACTATTATTTACTAGATTATAGAACTGCTATTTACTAAAGCATATTGTATAACTACTACTTACCTAGCCATGCATTGCAGAATTGCTATTTATCAAGGCATACGCGTATACTATTGATCTGTTATTTACCAAGACTATCTTGTTCGTCATCTCGTGTTTGAAGGTGACCAAGCTTCCGACTCATATAAAGTTTCTAAAGTTGGCACTTCTTTTTTAAATTGTCAGTGAGATGGATACAGCAGCACTCTCGGCCGAAGATATGGGATTATTTCCAGCTATATTACACCCTCTACTCAGTGAATCTAAGGAAGTGTTAGTATTTCATTGTTGGAAATGGGCGTGATCTTTCGACCCACCCAATGAAAGGCTCAAAGCCTGAATGTGGTTTGAAGAAGTGAAATTCGGACTTACACGGGACTTGGATCATAGTGAAAAAGGGTTGTGCCGGACGAATAGCACCGGACTTCTTGGCCGAATGGCAAGGTGGGCCGATTCAGAACAGTGACAGTTAGAATGAAGTGAAAAGACCAAGTAAAAAGACCATGTTTCCTATGATTATATTCGTACAGCGGTCTACGCAATATTTGCACACACACACACACACACACACACACACACACACACACACACACACACACACAAACACACACATATACACACACACACGCACACACATACACACACAAACACACGCACACGCGCACACACAATTACTCACACATTCATGAGTGAAGATATATCACAGGACTCACTATCAATTCTCCTAACTTAAATTCTGGCTCAGAGCAATATTTCACTTATCACATGACCTCTTTGATCTGTCAGTAGCGATCGATATGCGAGTTTTCTTTTTCTCCATGAAACAAAATAGCAGAGATACAGAGATTGATTCTCAAATGCGCTCTCACTCAATCACTCACCCACTCACCCACTCACCCACCCACCCACTCACTCACTCACTCACTCACTCACTCACTCACTCCCTTCATATACTTATATACATATGTGTGAGCGTATTTACAGACACACACACACACACACGCACACACACACAAACATACACACACACAAACTTATGTGTGTATGTGTATGGGAGTGAGCGTATGTATATACATTTATATATATACTAGCAAATGCACCCGTCCTTTGGACGATGTAATTATTATAATGGTGCTCTCCTGTGGACGGTTTGAGTTGAATTAGCCCCCAGTTAGAAGTCGTTTCAAGTTGATAAGCGTAAAATGTATAATTACCATTTTCGTTAGCAGCTTATGATATGGTATTAAGAAACTTAGGTAATGAATAAATTTTTTTGAATACAAATTTGACAGTTAGTAATAAACGGAAGTCCATGAAATGGGATCGCAATTGCAGTAGGCATTAGAGATCTTATAACTTACCTGAAGCGTTTTGTAACATGTACTTATTTTTCTCGTAATATCTGACACAACCGCATGAAGCTTTATTTTTCAATGAAAGTCATGTATGATAAAGAAAAGCAAACATTTATAACAAACACACAAATAGAATAATGACATGTACAAAAATAAATGCTAGAGCAAGCTTATGATCGAACAGCGTACGTAAAGTAAGAAGGATCATTGAAGGTAATGTACTGTTGACAACAATCAAGAGAATGAAGTAAAATATCAATGAAATGCTTGAAGGAAGTCCGATTGCTAACGGCTATAGTTTGGCGTAGATGAGAAGAATAACTACTGTAAGGCTGCTTTGCAGACGATACTTTTTGTTTTCCTTCGGGAGCATAAATGAATAAGTTGTCTGGAAGGCCAACTCAGGAACAACCGACGGAGAATTGTCCATGTGAAAAGCACGATGTTCGAAGGTACAATCCAACAACTTTCAGCGACTGACCTTGTGCTTTGTTAATTGTCATGGCGAAGCTGAGTTTCAGAGGGAACTGAAGTGTCTACATAGTGTAGGGACAGTCTGTTGGGTTAGCGGAAATTTCGGAATGAAAACGGTATCTTTTTAGCAGTATCCCACGATAATTTGGGCTTCAATAGCGTGGTCCATCATTTGTTTGACAAAAAGGCGAGTTCTATTGCATGGTGCGGGTGCGTTTAGATTGCGTGGGAGGATGACAGGGCAACCGATTTGTAAGTGAAATTCATGGGGAGGGAGTTCTGGAGGATCTTTGGAGTTGAGAAATTCTGTTGGAAATTGTGTAATCTGATCGAGGTCTGTAGCGGTGTCAACTGATCTGTAACATCGTTCTTGAGAAGGTAGCTGACTGAGTAAGTTGTAGTTAAGAGTATTGACAGCTGCATTTATAGTTACAAGAACAGCCCCGTCGCGAAGCCAATCTGGTTTTATGTATTCCGTTGTAAGATTTGGGTAAACGGCAGAACATAAGTCATCAGGACTGGCTTCAGTGTGGCCAATGGTGATAGTGTCAATGTATCCGTTGTCATCGGAAATAATTTGTCCATTGCCGATTTTAAGGAACATTTCCGAAAACTGGGTTGTAGGCTGACCAGTCTGCAGGAGTGATCTCAGGTTGATAGTGAGTTGTTTCGATTGGACATGCGACCAAAGGAGGGATTTTTAAGGCAGGCATTATGTTCATCAGCAGGTGTTGCTTTGGGTATGATAGACAGAGTTTATCGCAAATCTTCTGCAAGAAGTAGAGTCGCACCTCCAAGGATGTTGTTATTTGATCTAGGGTCTCCCATTGTGGTATGAAGAGCTTGTAGGGAACATTTATGGGACATAGTTGCTTTATCCCAAACAATAGTTTGCACTTTTTCAAAATTGTCGTTTCGTCCGAGGAATGCATTATGTGGCACGTTGGGTTTTCTTGATGTGCTACATTCAATGGCAATTTGAAGGCAGAGTGTGCTGTTCGTCTGCCATCGAGAAGAGTCGAGGCTATTCCTGAGGGGTCAACAGCAATAGCAAGGTCACCATTATGCCGCAACTTTGCAAGAAGAAGATTCAGGAGGAATGTTTTTCCAGTTCCACCGGGTGCGTATAAGATGATTCCGCCAGTGTGTGTGGAGATATTTCCGAGGACGAAATTGGAGAATCTTTCGATTCGCAAAAATATGTCAAACTAAACATCTGATCCAACAGCTGTTAAGGTACAGCGTTCAGTAAAATCCGTAAAAAGATTTTATTTATTTATTTTCGTGGTTTTTGTATACCTGCGAACTCGGAAGCCAACTACGGATCCCTAGCCCCAGCCTCAGCTGTGAACTTGGAACCTAACAGATGACTAATTATAGAACTTATAAAGCGTACCTAT
>NC_068982.1:179378382-179379439 GCF_001194135.2 Octopus bimaculoides | reverse complement strand
CATAAATACATACATAGATACATACATACATACACACATGCGTGTGTGTGTTTGTGTTCATATATATGCGTACGATTTATGAGTTTGTGTGTGTTCCGATGGGTTTTATTTCACTATTATTATTAATACGCAACTAGTTAACTAATAAACCAATTACTTAATCATCTGCTTGGCTAATCAACCAGTTTGCTGTTTTTTCAGCATCCTTTCTTTGCCATTAGCGACCACTTCAATGTTCTTATTCGAAGTACTTTTTATCATAGAGAAGTTGCCTCCATCACAACTTTAAGGCAGAAGTTTACCTATCTCTCATCAAACTTCTTACGCGCTTACTCGCAATTTTGATTATTTTGATGAATTCGGAGACTATTTAGTCGTTAATTTCATGCTTAGTATATATTCTTTTGTACACTAGGCACAAGGCCCGAAATTTTGAGAGAGGGAGCCAGTCGATTAGATCGACCCCAGTTCGCAACTGGTACTTTAATTTATCGACCCCAAAAGGATGAAAGGCAAAGTCGACCACGGCGGAATTTGAACTCAGAACGTAAAGACAGACGAAATGCCATTAAGCATTTCGCCCGGCGTGCTAACATTTCTGCGAGCTCGGCGACCTTCCATGCTTAGTATATATTGTCTTTTGATAGGTCTTCTTTTGTTCTACAGTGTTTCTATCACTCCATCTTCGCAGGCTAGCCTGGTTTAGCTGTTACTTTAGTAGCTGACGACCTCCTTGTTATAGAGTATATAGTATTACGTGTTGTCACTTTCCCTCTCGAGCAACCTGAAATATAATCAGACTTGACCCGTTAGAAGTTTGTTCAGAGTTTATGTGAATAACGACGATTTGAGCAATTTGAAGTCAAAGTCAGCGCCTATATATATAGTATATAGTATATATAGTATCAATATGGACCGTGATATTATTAGTGGCTGGTGCTCCCTTGCTCTTCACAGTCACACGCGCTTCAAGAGGTATTCAGCTGGAAGTTGCTTTTTACCAGATATACAGGACATCAATACTATATATGTACATATATATACATATATATATATA
>NC_068982.1:179376061-179378043 GCF_001194135.2 Octopus bimaculoides | reverse complement strand
TATATATATATATATATATATATATATATATATATATATATATATACACACATATATATATACATATAATATAGGCGTGGCTGTGTGGTAAGAAGCTTGCTTCCCAACCATACGGTTCCGAGTTCAGTCCCACTGCATTGCACCTTGAGCAACTGTCATCTACTATAGCCTCGAGCCGACCAAGCCCCGTGAGTGGATTTGGTAGACTTGACAACCGAAATTAGTTGTTTATGTCCCCGTAAACTAGCGGTTTGGCAAAAGATACCAATAAAATAAGTACTAGGCTTACAAAGAGTAAGTCCCGGGATCTAATTGTTCGGCTAAAGACGGTGCTCCAGCATGGCCACAGTCAAATGACTGAAACAAGTAAAAGAGTAAAAGAATATATAACATATATAGGTACGGCAGGTAAGTACTGTAACAGATTACCAAGGTTATAGCCGAGACGGTAGTTATGGAACCATTGCAGATTTCCGATGCAGCGGATATATAATTTGATAAAGAGGATAACAAACATTCTGGCAAAGCAAAGATCCCAAGTCATATACAATATTAATATTGGAAAAAATTCAAAGTCTTACAGCTGTTTCTGGGATATCCCCGAATATGGCATATTCCATCATCAGAGACAAATAGGGAAAAAATAGGGAAAATGAGAATGGTATATATTAATGAGATGACGACATAAATGAAAGGAGTAAAAGAATAAGGAGATGGAAAGAAAGGAGAAAAAAAAAGCATAAAAGTTCATAATTCAACTTTCTGAAGTTATAGAAACCAGGACATGAGTCCTTAGGTGCAATCCTGTGTAGATCCATGTGAGTTAAAATCTTGACATATAGACATCCAGAGAAAAAAGGCGCGAACATATTAATACTATTACTCCAACTGCCACTACGAGAACAAGAGGCAACTTAAACTGTGCTGGTGCTTTTTCTCTTATTTATACACACACACACACACACATATATATATGCGTATTTTTGTTACATATACAAAAGATTAACTTTAAACTGAAGGATTATTCAATAACTTTTAGTAGAGTGCCTATTTATTAAACTTTTATAAAACTAAGCAGTGACCTTGAAGTTTCGGCTTGCTCGCTTTCGTCAGGACCGTGCCACAATTCGTTTTGTTTTTCGTTGACAAGTTGTCTTCTTAAGCTAGATGGAGTTATTTGAAATGATAATTAAGTGTGGTGTTGGTAAGTTGGTCAAGTACTTAATTAGAAGAGAGATACAGCAAGATAGACGGAAAATATGTGCTTATACGTAGTGAGGTTGATAGAATGTTATTGTGAGGAAATTTTGCTTAGAATGTTGTAGAAACGGTGTTATTGTTTCTAGCTCTATCAAACGGGGAATTATCTGTGTAAGTATGCCAAATCAGGTGTATCAATTTCAGGTCACGACATTCTTTGTATCGAAAGTTAATTTTTGCTGTGGTTTAGAAGTCACAAAAGAATGTTTGTAGCCGAAATAGTTGGTTGCCCAGCATATGTCAAAATGCTGTTGAATTGGTGAGGACATTATAAGAGTTTTATTAAGAAATATTAAGCTATGTGTTTTGAGAAACACAAGACCAAAAGATTGTGCCATTATAAATACTTAACGGGATTTGCTAGTGTGTCTATAGAAAGGTTATTTGTATCAATATATTATTGTACACAAGTACATACAGGTAACTGCAAACCGTCACGTATACATCAAGGCGAATCTACAGAAATGATACATTCTTCTATAAGTACATCGATCTATGAGGAGATGTGGACGTATAAATAATATATAAATACATAATAGAGTAATACATATAAAAAATCATATGTAAAAATATCTTTTGTTTACATACGTATACACTAACTTACATATACGTACATGTGTGCACCAATAAAAGTACACCTACTTTGCGTACATATATACGTATTTATATATATATATATGCACATATATATATATATATATATATATATATATATATATATA
>NC_068982.1:179371447-179374619 GCF_001194135.2 Octopus bimaculoides | reverse complement strand
ATATATATATATATATATATATATATATATATATACACACATACACACACACACACACACACACACACACACATACATATATATATATATAAATATATATATATACATATATACATATATGTGTATATACAAATATGTTTGTGTGTGTGTGTATGCATGAAATATATCACTCTCGCCTGGATTAAAAATATTTTTCTATTTTTTTCTTTCTCCAAATATAATACTGCAAGCACAGTTATTAATCTGGCGTAAATAAAATAAAAATTTGCTCTCAATTTGAAACATTAAGACATCATGTTTTTCCATAAGTATTTATTCATAGACGTATTCCGGAAATAAATCCTGAAACTTGAGTACTAGATAACGCTTAAACTGCAGCAAATTAGCAATTCTAGTTTTGTTGAACTGTGTATTTATGCTATGGAAATTTGCCAAAACAACCCAGTAACGACAAGTAGTAGAAAGGTGTATAACTTCGAAGCCGTATTTGAATTTTGAAGTACTATGTAGGGTTGAAACTACTGAACAAACATTACATCATGGATGAAGGTTTTATAAAAGTTGTATGTCATTTAATTTTTGTATTTTAGTTTGTTTAAATGAACATAGTCTCACCAAGATCGCTTCGATATTGTTCGCCCTGAATTACAACTACGATCATGTCGGCACTCAATCGTTAATACCACCATATTAACATTCCATAATAACTACGATTATGGTAGTACACCACCATAGCTATCAATCATGTTAGCACGTAAGCAGACCTACGATGATGGTAGTGTATCATCATGATGAGGTTTATTTAAGCATTCTATTATACCTACGATCATGGTGGTACCCCATCATAACTACGATGCAGGTGGCATGAACTCAGAGCTACAACCATTGTTTTAAAATCTATTACAACTACGACCATGCTGGTATTCTATTATAAAAAGGATCATGTTAACACTGTAATAACACGGAAATAACTACGATCATATTGGAACTTTATTAATATCTACACTGACGGTAAAACTTCCTTGTAATCATATTAACACTCGATTATAAGTGCCGATATGGCGGTACACCATTTGAAGCACGAAAATGGTAGCTCCTCTTTACAACCATGATAATGATAGTACCTAGCCTAATGAAGTGCACTATACTGATGGTATCATCTTGTCTATACTAAATGTCTATATTCTATGTAGAACAGGTTTACTTTGGTTATAAGCATGTGCAGATAATTGGTTCAGTCATAAGAGGGCAATACGCAAAAATAAGTGTACTTTTTAACTACCAACAGTGTATATGTTTCTATCCAAAATAAAGTTTATAAATTGAAGTAATAAACATTAAATCTATATGTTTGCCAACAAAAAACATGTCAGTTTATTCTGATTGCATAGAATTCTGGAATTCTGGAACTGAAGAATTTTTCGAAGGCATTTTGAGCTGTTGCTTGATGATTGTAAAATGTCTTTTGTCGAAAGTTATAATTATCAGGAACCGACTTCTAAAGGTAAAGCAAAAATTTGTTCCTCAATTCTGAAATAATTGTACCTTTGATTCGTCTGATTATATTTTAAAGTTTTTTCTTTTTACTCGATGTGATGTTTCTCTGTCTAACGTGCATATAACTTCTAATTCTGTAGCGAAGATAATTTCTTGTTTTCACAGATTTATGTCAACAGATCCTGATAATATTCCTGTTATTGTTTTGTAAAAATACTCTTCTGATCTTTCAAAACTCTTTGACAAATGCTTAACTGAGCTTTCCTTCCCAGCCTGCCGTAAGTCGGTCACTGTTATTCTTGTTTGCAAAAGCTCTGGTGAACATTTTCATCCTCGTAACAACTATTCAGTCAGCCTTCTATCTATAATTAACGACCTACTTCTCTCTTTGACCTTAGACCTTACCTTGCACTTTAAATCAATCGATCAGTTTCTTGACAAACAGAACGGTTTCCGTAATTCGCGCTTCGCTGCAAGAGTTCTGATTATTATAATTGAAAGGTTCTACCATGTTTTAGATAATCCTGGCCACGAAAGTATTGATACCATCAACATATCTAAAGCATTTAACAATATTTGATTAGTTGGTCTCCTCCACGGAATTTCTGGAATAATTCCTTAGCATTGAAGTTATTTTCTATTCACTTCACCTACCTGGTTTTCCTGAAGGTATTTAATGTTGGCTCAATGATCTTTCAAATGATTTTGTCTATCCTTGCTATCTCTGCTGATACCACTTCTTTGCTTCTGTGAGATTTGTCTATCTTATGTAAATAACTGGCTCGCCTGAGCATGATCTGCAGTCAGTGGGGTTCAATGATTGATTACTTTTAATTCTGTAAAAACTATTATTCATTATATGAAATCTAAAGCTATTCCAATTTCTCTGTCTGATATTGTTCTTCTTGAGTCTTCTATATTTTTTATTGTACTTGGAATGACAGAATTAGATTTATTTGCTGAATCAGCTGCAATGAAGGCTGGTTCTCTATGTCAACCACGTTAATATTATACCTCCGAATATATTCTTCAACTTTCTAAGTCTCTTACTTGTCTTTATTTGAAATACCGTTATCATAATCGGGCTAGTGCTCCTGCTGGTGTACTTTCTTATCTTGATTGAGTTCGAAGCTGATTTTGCATATTGTTTCTTTATCTGTATTCCATAACAATTTCCATAGTTCTTATTCAGAAACCTCCTTCTTTTGTAGCTCTTTTTACGGTTACTAAACGAGTGACTCATCTTTCTGTTAATTCTCATCTTTTCATTATTGATGCCCCATCACGTAAGAAGTGTTACTGGTCTAGCAGTTTCTCTCCTCGAATTTGCATTTAAAAAAAAATCTTACGTCATCGTTTTAGAATTCTTGATGCAGCTTCCCGATAAATATATCTTTCCTTAGTTTTTCTTAACAGCTCCCAACATATAAAATGATTGTTTGAGATTTGTTTGGTTGCTTGCTTGTGGCTTGCTGTCTTGTTAGGTATGGCTTCCAAATAATAATAATGATGATGGTGATAATGACGATGATGATGATGATGATGGTGATAATAATGATAATAATAATAATAATAATAATAATAATAATAATAATAATAATAATAATAATAATAATAATGATGATGATGATGATAATAATAATAATAATAATAATAATAATAATAATAATAATAA
>NC_068982.1:179364516-179370092 GCF_001194135.2 Octopus bimaculoides | reverse complement strand
AATGCTTTCTAATTGATGTATCAATACCAGCAGATGACAACGTTTCTCTAAAAGAAATGGAAAAACTTTCAAAATACAAAGACCTGGAAATAGAGGTAACTCGAATGTGGAATCTAAAAACAGAAACAATTCCTATCATAGTAGGTGCCTTAGGTATAATAAAAAAATATTCAGACAAATACATAACAAAAATAGCAGGACTTACAAATATATATAACATACAGAAAATTGCACTGCTGGGCACTGCACACATCCTACGCAAAACACTTTCAATACAGTAACCATAAGAGCACCACAGCAAACCACAGCACATACCCAAGGCGCACAGAGCTGCGCTCGGTAGTGAAGTGAAAGCACGTTATAAAAATAAAACTACTGAACAATAATAATAATAAAAAAAACATGCTGCACTATTTACACATGAATGTTTTATGAGTTTTTTTTTCCTGTTAAGTCTGTTTTAGCTGCGACGTCTATGGTTATGCGAATAATGCGTTATTGTAAACTGAAGTGTCATTGACAATAAAGTTACTCGAAGAATTAGACATTCTTAGCCATAACCATTGTGAAATACAAATCTAGTAATTTAACAAAATAAATAAATAATAATAAATGAATAAAACGGAATACAACAGCTATAAATTCTATGGAATGCCGAACAAATTGTCTGAAACTTGTTTTCACTATAAATTCATTCTTCTTCTTTTAATTTAAAACAGAGTATTTTGTTATCTAACTAACTTGTATTTCACTTCAAAGCTGATAAATATGATAATTCTTAGACGCCAGCTACATGATAAATATTATTTAAGTTGGTGAAACAGTTTTTAATGCATGGACCATTAAAAAGCTAAAGTAGGAACAAATACACGATGACAGAAAAATAGCTATTATTATTTTCTCATTTTCTTGGAATAAATAACAGAGATACCATCTGTATGGAAAGTTATTTGAGGCGTTATTATATTCTAAACAATTCTAATTTTCTACACAAGCCAGTGTATAATATTGTAAATTTACTTAGTAATTCTTCCATTAGCAGTTTGGCAAGTACAGTGGAGGCTATAATTCTCTGATGAAGTCATGAGAGGATACTAAGATCGAACCCTATATGCCAGCAGTTCTCATCTATATCTATCGAAATAATGATAATAATGAAATTACTAGTCATTGAATACTATTGCTTTTTACCCGCAGCGTATTGTAATTATTTCTAGTTAGCATTTTTAATGTTATAACTATTAAAAATGCCAACACTAATTTCATATGTTCCTGCTACACTGAGCATTGTCAACGGAAACATAGTTTCGTTATAAGTTGGTGAAATGTCTAGTGAAGCTACCAGCAGGTTAATGTGTAGAAATATTAATTGGATAAGTAGTGCTATCAATCTATCTTTAATATAACATTTTAGTAGTGGCATGGGCTCTTTTCCCCGTAATGGTATATATCTTTTGCAAGCAAGCTCCTAAGTTCTTGGAATCATGCCCCTTTTTCTTTCATAACCGCTACCAAATGCCACTGGATTTTTTTCTTCTGAAGAAGAAAATTTTGCGTCCGGCATTCAAATCATCACCCTTCAACATTGGTATAGAGATTATTTACTGTGTATATTTTTTTTACATGGTAGTAAAACGGTATACTTTTGACCTCATCAAATCGAATATGTAATAACAAAAGAAAGCTTGAGAATCATTGACATACATGATACTTCGTTGGTTTAAAAAAAATTATAGTTGCTGCTGTCGTATATTCCCGGCAGATCTATTGTGAAAGAATTCTAGCCGCGATAATCATTCGGAAGTTTTTATGGAATTTCCCATAAAACCACGGTAGATCTTGATTTAACCGGAAAAGCCAAATGAAGAAAAATACTTGGCTCAGAAAGTTGATAGTACTTTTTGTGCTGCTGTAATGAATATCCGTCATGATCGTAAAACTGAAATCCCTTGAGTTAAAAAGCATTACTTTATTTTTATATTCTCTTCTGAAAAACGCAAAATTATTGATGGTAAAAGGTGTTTTTCTTGTTTTGTAACAGAAACATAAATCAATTATTATTCTGGTTGAGTCAAGTCAGCATAACTGCAGACAATATGTTTTAAACACGCATTTTAAACGTTTCCTTATACCCGTTCGTTTGCTATTGACGCTACTAAAAGAAGTAGACATAAACAAATACTTACATTTTAGAATTTACATGTACAAAACACCTTTTGTTGCTCCTTCCTTCTGTGACATGAATATATTCAAAACCCAACACCACTTTGACATTCTAGAAAAGATAATATATAAGTTAGCAATATGAGGGTGATGGTTGTCATTAGAGATTTAACCGTGAACTGCATATTAATGTAAATGGAAGTCTATGGGTAACGGGGCGTAGTCGTTTGATGGTGGTGGCAGTGTAGATGCTAGCGCCAACCAATAACAAACAGAAATATGAGATGCAACTTAGAGACACCAGATAGGCGGCTACACCTGAGAGAAGGAAATAGGTTTTGAGAGAAAGAAAGAAAGCGAGAGGGAGACAGTGAGAGAGAAAGAGAGAGCAAGAGAGAGAAAGAGAGAGAGAGGGGAATTTCATGAGCATAGGAGCTAACAACCTCCTTTGTCGTCGCAGAGACGTTATTGTTAAAAGGTCAAAAATAATTTTTGGCAACATATTCTCATAAAAAGACAAAGCAGTGCCCTGTTAGTTGACTTGAAATATCAATTTGTTGAACGGAGGAACAAACCCACATATATAAATCACTGTTTTGTTTTAATAATATATTGCACTGCAGAATATATCTTTAGCTAACAATGTATGAATAGGCAAAAGTAAATACCCTGATTTTATATATAATACCTTCGTGAACAGAAAAAGGAGAAACATACAGACAAGTCGGCAGAGATACCGTCAGCAGTGATATTGTTTATAAATACTCTTTTACTAAGGCCTCAAGTAAACAGGATTGACTAATTTGAGGCTGACTTACATATTCCGACATATTGTATCTTCACAAAATTACTTGCAGAAGTTCTTTTTCATTATCCTTTCAATAAAGCTGTTATTTCTTGTTAACCATATAGCTACAGAATATGTATGTATGTATATACACACATGCGAACATACGTATGTACATCTATACGTATATATATAAACATGTATAGATCCATATCTACATGTACCTCTCTCGCCCCATATATATATATATATATATATATATATATATATATATATATATATACATACCTGCATGCATACATACACACATATAAAGTGTAGCTAAATGTAACTAAGCGAGTAACTACCTGTAGTTTGTAATTAGCTGATGAGGAGGATAGTCACAAAAACATTTAGCTGTACAGCGAGGTAATTTATGGTAAATATTTAAATTTTCTATATGTGGTATATCTGAAGACCATTCTTCATGCTAGTGAAACTGATATACACAAAGAGGTATATCAGCAATAACTTGGTCAGTTGTCGGTGGATTAAATATTTAACTTAGATTAAGTAATACTGTACTACTTAGCTTCAAGGGCGTTGATATACGATCTAACTAGTCTCTGACAACTTATATTCCTTCAGTAGAGCACACTTAACGTATCTTAACTACTGTTCTAATATAGGTAACTACCTCAACTCTCAGCTGTTGTACATTGTGGTGAAACGATTAACCAGCGGCTGAAGCGGTGAATATTTGACGACTTACCTAGACATATGTGCTAAATATTACGTAGTTTCTTTATCAGATATATTTGAGGTTCACTCCCCTTATACTCATATATGCATATACATATACACGCACACACAGGCACACATACGCGCATATAACATGTATATACATTAAATTAAGATTATTATTTTAAAACAGCTTACAGAAATATATATATACTCACACACACATATGCATACATACATATTTTACTTTATTCTTTTAGTTTCAGTCCGAGGACTGTGGCCATGCTGGGCACCGCCTTGATTCACTTTCACTAAACCTCCTGTGATATGTGACATTTGATGGATGAGGGAGTTTGACGTTGCTGCCTTCATCTGTGTTTCTTACCTTCAGGTAGGTTCATCCGGAACTCTTGACAGAAAGAGATCATGTTTTGCTTTGAAAACACCTACATCCACGCCACGCAGGTTTCTTAAGCTTTGTGGGAGGGTATTGAAGATCAGTGGGCCCTTGAAGCCCAAGTTGTTGCAGTATTTGGTGTTGTATCCTAATGGCAATGTTGGGATGCAGAAGTACCCCGTCCTGCTGTTAGTGTAAATGACTATGCCAAAGTTTAATAAAGTTTTACTGGGATTTTCCAGATGATATTACTGCGTATCTTTCCCACCTTCGTTCTAAGAAGCAGAGTTTAACTACTTCAGTCTCTCTCAGAAGCTGGTATGTCGCATTGTGTTGATCGTCTTTGTGTAGCTTCGTTGAATCGCTTCGAGTTCTGACGTTAATTTTACACTGCTTGGTGATCATAGTTGGGACCAGTAACCCAGACGGCTGAGGACGAAAGTCCTCCAAAGGAGCATCATGGTTTCCTTCTCTCTCGTTTTCAAAGTTCAAAGGATTCATTCAGCCAAGCGTCTGCATTTTATTGTCCAGTTGGTAATATGCACCTGGAAAGATGCATCATTACTCATTCGATGTCCAGGTCACACACTGATTTTGATTCAGGGATTGCAATCCCTCCTGGGCCAGTGTATCCTATCTGCTTTTTATTGAGCTGCATGTGTTGATAGCGCAGGGCTTGGAATTTCTCAACATTATACTGCATGTTATTTTCCTCAACCAATCTGTATACTGCGTCCAACTCACGTTGCAGATGTGCAGCGTCTCCAGAGTTCTGTATCCTCTGAGAGACTTTTGTATCGTCTCCATAGCTCCATATATATATATATATATATATATATATATATATATATATATATATATATATATATATATACATATATGGGTAGAGGACATCCCAAACGGGAAACGCCATGAAATACGAAAACAATACGCAAACAACGAGAGAAACAAAAGGGAAACAGGACAAGTAACATAAAGAACGACCCTTCATCAGTTGTCGGCAGCCTATCTTCTTCTAATTTCGAGCATTCAACGACAAAAATACCAAAATTAAATTTGGGATTTATGGAGGGTCAAAGTTAGGAACAAAAACAGGATAGTGGACGTATACAAGGAAACCGAATGAAAACAAAGATGGAGGGTTGTTAGACCAGAACGAGGGTAAAATAGTGAACACTGGAGAAATATTTTCTTTGACAAGTGAAAAGATAGAAGAAAGAGATAGATAGGATATGTCCAACCTCTAGGACAGCCCTGAAAGAAAGGAAAGATGGACGATGGTCATGTGTGAGCAACGAGAGAGAGAATAAAGGAGAAAGAGGGAAGAAAGAGACAGATAGAAAACGGTGAAGGTGAGAAAAAGAGGAATTAGAGAAAGGGTGAGCGAGAAAATGATAGGGGTAGAGAACAGTATAGGGTAGAGTCGCATTAAAAAGATTAAGATAAACTTATTTGGAAATAGATGCGTTGCGTTCAGTCAAATAATATATATATATATATATATATATA
>NC_068982.1:179360993-179363933 GCF_001194135.2 Octopus bimaculoides | reverse complement strand
TATACATACATATACATATATATATACATATACATATACATATACATATATATATATATATATACATATACACACACATATGTATATATTTAAGTGTGTGCGTTTGTGTTTGTCCCCACAACCATTGCTTGACAACCGATGTTGGTGTGAGTACGTCCCAGTAAACTAGCATTTCGGCAAATGAGACCGATAGAATAAGCATTACGCTTGCAAAGAATAAGTCCAGGGGTCAATTTCTTCGACTACAAGGCGGTGCACCAGCATGGCCACAGTCAAATGATTGTAACAAGTAAGAGAATATTCACGCAAATACCAAGTCAGTACTATTTACGAGATTCTGGCTATATTATTGTATTAATTTACTAATATAAGGCGGCGAGCTGGCAGAAACGTTAGCACGCCGAGCGAAATGCTTAGCAGTATTTCGTCTGCCACTACGTTCTGAGTTCAAATTCCGCCGAGGACGACTTTGCCTTTCATCCTTTCGGGGTTGATTAAATAAGTACCGGCTATGCACTAGGTTTGATACAATCGACTTAATCCATTTGTCTGTCTTTGTTTGTCCCCTCTATGTTTAGCCCCTTGTGGTCAGTAAAGAAATAACAAACGTTAGCACGCCGGGCGAAATGCTTAGCGGTGTTTCGTCTGTCTTTACGTTCTGAGTTCAAACTCTGCCGAGGTCGACTTTGCGTTTCATCCTTTTGGCGTCGATAAATTAAGTACCAGCTGCGTACTGGAGTTGATCTAATTGACTGGCCCCTCCCCTCAAAATTTCGGGCCTTGTACCTAGAGTAGAAAAGATTAATGTATTAATGTACAGATAACGAAATCAGAAAAAGTAAGCATTTCTTTGATCCAAATGATGTTCCATACAAACTGTAACTACTGGGAAAAGAACCAATTATAAGGCTGGTATATTCATCATAAAGTATAAAATAAGCAAAGGTATGAAGATGGGGGAATTACATTTCTAATTAACTTACTCATTTGAATTAAATTGTGTTAAGGATAGTGTTCTTATGCTTAGCGTTAACATTAGCTTTATCACAGGTGAATCTACCTTCCATATAGCGAAGATTTCCTCTTTATTAGTTTCTCGCATAACTAATCTATTTAGTTCGAATCTATGTAATTTAAGTCTCTTTGATTATAATTATATTGATCTCATAAACTATATCCTCTACCTTATTTTAGTGCATTGTTTTCATCTATATTTTTGTATCATTTTTATCTTGTTATTTTTTCTTTATATCTTTATCATCCAGTTGAAGGCACTACTATAAACTTTCCGCTTTTCTTCATATCTACTTATATCTTCCTCCTAACAATAAACTAGCCGGTTCCTATCTTGTCACTGTCTGTAGCCCTATCTGTGGCCCTCTATGGGGAGCGAATAAGACAATTTCTCTATCCCCTCGTATTCTATAGCATTCACTCCTTTTCATATTTAATGCGCTAAATTCTATTATGAAAATAATATCTTTGTAACTTAGTCTAAAAAATAAAATAAGAAAATATTATAAGTAGAGCGGCATACATTTAATATCGCATGGATCTGCATAAGCTGTTTCTATAGCATCATGTTGTTTGATGTAAAAAATTCTACAGGTCATTGAAACGATCGTCACTGTTTCAGAAATGTAATACCATTATTCTAATTTCTTCTTTGTTTACTATATCTATCTATCTATCTATCTATCTATCTATCTATCTATCTATCTATCTATCTATCTATCTATCTATACGTGTGTGTATGTATGCATGCATGTATGTATGTATATATGTATGCATGCATGTAAGTATGTATGTATGCATGTATGTATGTAAGACCTTGAATTCATTCGTGTGGATGCAGATATCTTCAAAGCTAAACTGTATCACTTGCAGTCAAAAGTCCCAGATGAGTCAACTTCACAATAGGAAGTGGGACAAGAGCAGCAGTATCAAACTCTGTCATTCCCAAAACGTCAACATTTAAACGATGATTAATAGATGGTATGAAAACACCAGTTAGCGGTTTCCAGCATAGCCACATACATTGAGCTGAAACTATTGAAAGAGTAAAAGAGTAAGGAATACATGCTCTTGCCTGATGGTTTGACTGTAGTTCACCATTAGTTGGTACATTTTGTTTTGCATTTGTAAATAGAATATATAGTCATGATATATTTCTAATCTCTTTCAATCTTACTTTTGCTGGTTTTCACATACAAACCCATTCATACCAACCATATTTCTATATCATACATATTTGTTTTATTAAGTATATTCGTTTATAAACATACACGTTTAAACGCTACTAAGTAAGATAATATGTGATGATGTTTATGAACTTTGTAAGAGTACTAGATATCTAAGTGAAATCTAATAGTATTAACTCATGACTTCAAAAATCCCCACTCTACCAAATTCAAGGGCGTATGTTGTTAAAATAGAATCCAATTAATCAGGAATATTCTGTGTTTTATTTCATAGCTTTGTGAATATAGTTGAACTAGAATTAAACGATGAACTTATGAGTTCATTTATACAGTGAAAGCTTCAAATAATCAGAGAAGCTATACTATCTTTACAGGAAAATACTAAGAGATAGATGCAATTAATTAGGACTAATCAAAATTAATTAAGAAACATGACTATTAATTAAGGTTGATTAAGGAATGCAACAATTAGAATTTTAAATGAAATCCAGAAATCATACCAATTAATTATATTGCATGCATTAATAAATGTGTCTTGCATACATATGTATATGCGTGTGTGTGTATATCTGATTGCGTGTCTGTGTGTGTGTATGTATATGTGTGTGTGTATACATAATATAATAGAATAATTACTATGAAGAATTGTGTAGAGTATATTCTATAAAGGATCATGGCAAGGCCAAAACAGTGCGAAGTGTATATGTATATATATATATATATATATATATATATATAT
>NC_068982.1:179358443-179360983 GCF_001194135.2 Octopus bimaculoides | reverse complement strand
ACACTGAAGTCTATTATGACAAATTACTGATTGTCCTAAAGATAATCTGGAACTCGACTGAGGAAAGAAAATTCCTTGTTTTCTTTGTATCGTCTATCTGGATATTTTGTTGTCCCTTTTTTATATCACCTAACTGTCTGGATGCTTTGCGCTCTTGTCCCGTTTTGTATTTTATATATATATATATATATATATATACATATATAGCGGCGTACGTACACTTTGGTCTCTTAGTTGTAAGTATTTATTTATCTAAATCTTGTACGACTCTATTCTTTGTTTCTATCAGCCCTTTCTCGCTTATTCGTTCATTTCACTCTTCGTTCTTTCGTTCCCCCTCGTTCCCATTTCCTTGCCTTCTCTTCTTGCTCACTTTCCCTCCTCTTTTCACTTCACTGTGTCCCTGTCATTTTTCTCGCCCCTCCTTAATTTCTCTGTCTCTCTGCCTCTACCTCTCTCTCTTCTCTCCCCACGTGACTGGTGTTCGGCCAAGCCTGACCTTTCTTTCTTGGTTCGGCCGTCGTCCGTGCAACATCTATATTCTTCCTTGTGCCTGTGAAATCTTGTATCCCTGCCGTAAAGCTTTATTTCCACAAACGCCAGCTTAATTTCATTCATCCTTAGTCGAAAGGAACCTGTTGTTATGTCCTTTTATTTGTGTTTGTGTAACATTCTCCGTCTTTTTCCGTCCTTGTTTTCGTATACATTCGCTGCTTTCTTCCAAGGAATCTAATGCTCTTAGCTTAGTTTTTCCTTGGAAATGGCCAGATTGGAGCAATCTCGAGTATAACCAGCCGAAATTGCAAAGATAATCTGGAACTCTACTGAAGAAAGAAAGCTCCGAATGACCCGTCCTTATTTTCTTTGTATCGTCTATCTAGATGTTTTGTTGTCCCTTTTTTGTATCACCTAACTTCCTGGATGTTTTGCGTTCTTGTCCCATTTTGTATCATATATATATATATATATATATAAATATTTTTTTTTTATGGTTCTTCCTGATATCTCACGGAGAATATTTCTATTCAATACAAAATTAATTGGTTTGAAGAAGATTAAGGAAACAAATCGTTTTTTCTATAATATTAGCTGTATAAATGTTTATTCAGTATGTATGAAGAATAAGGTTACAGCGGGGTAACATATTTAAAATATACTTGAAATCACAATCTTTCTTTACCTTACCTACCTTTCGAAATCTAGTTTCTTTTTTTAAATGATTTCGTTCAACGCGAGAGGGCTGTTGAAAATCTAAGAAAAATATATTGTAGCATCATAGCTTTGGATTTTTTTTCTGTGTATTCTATCCCAGCGTCAAAAATATTCTGTTAATTTGATAACAGTTTCAGCCAGTGTTTGTGGCCATGCTGGGGCACGACCCGTAGCGCTATTGCTTGTTTGTTTTAGACTCACTTCCTGGTCCTCTCTCCGAAATCGGTCCCGGTAGTTGCCAGTCGTAGAGACAGCTGTTCTTATTTGCCTTTCATCCCATGATGTTGATCGTCTGGTATATTAGATCAAATATGTCGAATTGTTCTTTGAACACATCCAGGTTTGAACACATTTATATCTCGTCTATTTCTAAGTTCAAGGCATGAATCAAATGAATTGTATTTTCACTGTTGAGGACAATTAAATCTATTGGACAAAATATCGATGAAAACGTTTAATCCTAACAGGAGAAAGTGTGATTATCTGTTGATTTATTTCACATCTGACTATAATGTAAATATAGTAAATATAAGATTTCTATTGAATCATCCAGCTAAAAGTATAAATATCTAAGTAAATATCTAAGAAAATATGATGGTATTTTAAGACATTCTATGCTACGACGTAAGTAGAAGATATGAATCGGATTGATTAAAATCCTCTAAGAGAAGTTAGTCATATATTTTCATATTGGAAATATCAACGGAAATTGAAGTTCGTATTTCATCCAGAAATATTTTTATTATAGAAAAACATTTTTCTAAATAACTGAATTGAAATATTAAATTTAAGTTACTTTATTAGAATTATTCCCGAATTTGAAGAAGAAAACTTTATCAAGTAGACTCTATTAATATTTTGAACACCTCTGCTGTTATTACAAAAAGAGTTCAAACTATAGCAAATATCAGAACATGTTTACTTCTTTCAATTCAGTTAAATTGATTCACTATCTGTATACTATATTTCACAAGAGAGTTTCAATATCTACAGCAATAACTGCTTTTAATTAAATCAAGCTGATATTTTTCTTACTACAGCATCCAAATATTTACACAAGCCACCATTGTTCGTTCAGCCGACATTAACGGCGGCCTTCTACGAACTTTGATCAATATGAAACAGTAAGTTCCGGCTTGCTTCATTAAATGAATGTCTCTAAGCAATAACAGCGTACTTTACGCGAAAATTATGTTTATTTACTAATTAGACATTTAACATGATGCAGTAGCCAACAGAAATAGTTTATCTGCTAAGCAGAAGAGAATATACATTTGTACGTGCACAGACACCCATCCATACACACATGTATATATATACATACATAT
>NC_068982.1:179356753-179358086 GCF_001194135.2 Octopus bimaculoides | reverse complement strand
TATATATATATACATATGTGTGTATGTGTATAGTTTCTGCTGAATGACTGTGATCATGCTGGGGTACCACCAACTGATGCTGCCACACGTTAATTAATCTTCCTTTGATAGTTGGCATTTGGGGAATAAATAAGGAAGTTTGATAATGCTGACTTCATTCCCGCTTCCTACTGTAAAGCTGGTTCATCTGGAATTCTTACAGTAGGAGATTCAGTTCAGCCCTGAAGATGTCGACATCTACACACTGCAGGTCTCTTAGCTCATTCGTGGCGGTATTGAAAAACTGTTGGTCACTGAGTCCCAAACTATTGCAGCATCTGTATTCTGTATTTTGACTACAGCGGATGGATTTTAGGCACCATAAAATGGTACTCTGCTCTTACATTTGTATAAATTTCAACACCAAAAATTTGGACAAGTCTTTCCAGCACTACTATATATATATATATCCGGATGCTTTGCGCTAATGTTTCCGATTTTTCGGGTTCTGATTTCACATTCCGTCATGGCATGCATATGTGGTAGGCTTCACTCGTCTTTCGGTTTGACACCACCAACTGGCACCTTGGGTCTTTTAGCGGAGTTCATCTTGCTCCAAGCATTCTGTTTAGGTTTTTTTAGTTTGATGATATCTTTCTCCCTACATACCGTCAGTTTTGGAGACCCTATAACTGTCCATATGTAATGCAAACTTCCCAGCTAAAGGATACAGACACACCCACACATACATATCATACATACCAAGCACACATATTCTTTCTCTCGTGCACGCACACGCACACTCACATATGCACACACACACGCACACACACACGCCCACACACGTGACCATAGACATGTATGGTATTGAAACGCGAATGTGGTGTATATTTACTTTTTCATAAATATGAATTCTCTTTCTATATTTGAAATTTACGGAATCCTGCTTGTGCGCTTATTGCTATGAATATTTTACTTAATTTGATTTTGGCTTGGTGTTATTTTGTATTTGTTTAAAATTCCTTTTATCACTGAAAAATTGTTGACTTTTGCAATGTATGCTTCTCTGTCCATGATTACAAGCATTTTAACTTTTGTTACTCTTGACCAGTTTTATGTGGTCATTATATTATTATGTGCTGATTGCTCGAGCCTTCCATTCTCACGTTTAGTATTTGTTTCTTGCATCATGAATTTTATTTTGCATAGTTCATAGGTTACTTAGTTCACACACACACACACACACACACACACACACACACACACACACACACACACACACACACACACACAGGTCACAGAAGTGTGACGAAAGAACTCTGGCCGAAATAAGATTAAGATTAATGTAATATAA
>NC_068982.1:179355403-179356000 GCF_001194135.2 Octopus bimaculoides | reverse complement strand
ATATATATATATATATATATATATATATATATATATATATATATACCGTATATACACGAGTAATAGTCGATTTCATGTAAAAGTCGACACCCTATTTTCAGCCAAGAAATTGGAAATTTTCCATAGACCCGTATAAAAGTTGACCCTAGTATTTCACTTACAACAGGACAACATTTGTGGGTCATGGTACCGATTTATCCTGTACGTAGAAATAACACTGTTACAAAATTGTGTGGCTACCTTACTGTAGCTTGCTCTGTAGGTGGATGGTTGGTGCTTATAATGAATGGAATGCTCGGTGCTTATAGTAAAACACCTTTTTATATCGAGCACTACACATCTATTGATGAGTGCTACACCACCATTACTAGAATGTATGCACAGGATATGCTGCATGTCTGCATGCATTTTCAATAAACACATGCATCATATACTTGTTGTTTACATGGGGAAAAACGTGTCTCGCAGACAGCTTTATTGGCGAACACCTTTGTCTGAATTCCTACAAAGGCATGACTTTGGTAAACCCCAAAACATTCAATTAATCACTACGCTCTTCAACAGAAAGAATACGGAGAAAACAAGGAGAAAAACACG
>NC_068982.1:179355139-179355303 GCF_001194135.2 Octopus bimaculoides | reverse complement strand
ATATATATGTGTGTGTATATGTATGTTTATAGGCGTAGATGCATATATACGTGTATGTGTATGTGTGTACATGTATATGTGTGTATGTGTATATGTATATGTATATATATATATATATATATATATATATATATATATATATATATATATATATATATATATAT
>NC_068982.1:179353423-179354175 GCF_001194135.2 Octopus bimaculoides | reverse complement strand
TATATATATATATATATATATATATATATTTATATATATATATAAATGTATATATATACTGAACGAATTTCAGAAATTAGGATACGTTAATATACAGTGATAAATAGGTGAGAAGTCCGACATCCCAGACATCACTGTTTATTGAAAACTTCATAAGGTTCATATTTAATGTTTGTATGTCACTGGAGAGTTTCATAATTTCAGTGGTTTCAAATGAGTTACCATAGCTATGTTTCCACTCAGCTGCGTTAAAAGACAATCATTTTTATGGTTTACTTTTTATAGCCGATATATTGAAATATTTTCTCATTTAGTGTTAGAAGGAGTTGACAAATTGCTACTTTATTGTCCCTTCGTGTTTCAAGATAGTCAGACGTGTAGATAACAAAGTAATTGTCTAACAAAAATTGCACGTATCTCCTATTTTAAATCACAATACTACCAAGGGGATTATTGGAACTTTGTGAAATCTATTGAGAGAGCTTATTGCACGATATATATTTTCCTATTTATTATCGTTACTAACAATACCAAGGTTTAGAACATTCAATAATAATTTTGAGTGTACCATTACAAGATGCAACTATTTGTAGTTAAGACATTTACAATGCTATCTGCTTGCCTATATTCAACATACATAAACTATAACATCGTGATGTAGATATATAGACACATACGGATATGCATACATACATATATATATGTATATATACATACATATATATATATATATATATATATATATATATATA
>NC_068982.1:179350380-179352843 GCF_001194135.2 Octopus bimaculoides | reverse complement strand
TATATATATATACATATATGTATGTATATCCACATATGCATGTACATATATATACATATGAGACACGCACACAAACATATACAAAGACACATACACATTATTATCGACGGACATCACTCATAGCCGAGATTTTCAGTTTTTAACTGTTGAAGACTATTTGTTGCACGAATTGACAACGGCGTGAATTTGTTTAAGGGGAATCTCAACTCTTCAGATAATGAGCTACAGATTTTAGTATCAGGATCATCCTCTGTAGCACATAAAAACGAATATTGCAACGAATATCCACTGATACAGTGGTAGTCCTGAGTGGCACCCTATTAGCCAGTAAATCTTGACTTAATCTCCGCCGCCAATTCAACAGGTTTAACATTGGCACAAAAACGTACCTTTCATTTTTCTGCTACTACTTTTAATAGTCTCTACTATTTTGAAGTACCAAACGACAAAACCCTTTTTTCTATCTATACACACATCATGTCGACACTATTACTGTGTTTTGCTCCATATCCTCACTTGTCTCCTTGCTTTGTTTATTCTCTTAAGAATTCCAGCAGCCCTCTGCTATTCATTCATCCCTCATCCCCAGCCGGTTCATCAAGAGCTCAGTCTACATAAATTTAAACTGAATATACATTAAAACAATATCTCTAGTACATAGGGACTAGAATGTTCATTTGAAAATAATTTCTCCCGAGACTGAATATGAAAAGTTATAAAAACATGTAGCCCACTTCTTTAATGTTAATATGCTAGTTCGCATATTTTAATAGATGAAAACATGAAATTAAATCAGTAAACAAAGAGAATATGATTAATACACAACTTATTGATAAGGCTGATAAAATGCTTCGCGACTATATATTGCAATTTCTTCCATATATGGTATGAAATGCAATTTGTTTAATTATAAGCAGAAACATATGGTTGTTGCATAGAGCTATGTTATTAGGTTGTCAAGAAAGTTCTTGCGGAATTTTTAATTTTGGGTTTAAATGATGTATTTTCAAATTAATTTTCGTTAAATTAGTTTGACTTCATATATCAATTTAAAGCCCGTTTTTCACTCTATTTAATCGTGTTGCTCTTTTTCTTTTTGAATAATTAGGCCATTTTTTCCCGGAATTTTGAATACAACATAGAGAAAAAGCAAATCGACGATCGTTTTCTTATTCCAGTTCAGCTAGGCCGAAAAGCTCCTGAAACATCTCGCGATATCAACGATGCGTTTGGCACAGGAACCACTAATGAACGTACAGCACAATAGTGGTTCAAGAAATTTCGTAGCGGTGACAAGAGTCTTGAAGATGATAAGTGTAGTGGTCGGCCATCGGATGTTGACAACGATCAACTAAGAGCCTTAGTGGAAGCCGATCCACGCACAACTGTTCGAGAGCTTGCTTCTGAATTAGACGTAACGTATACGATAATTTTCAACCACTTGAAAGAGATTAGAAAAACAAAAATACTTGAGAAATGGGTGCCGCACGAATTGAACGATTACAAAAAAAAAAACGCCGTTTTGAAGTGTCGTCTTCCCTTCTTTTACGCAACAAGAACGACCCGTTTCTCAACCAGATTTTGACTTACGATGAAAAGTGGATTCTTTACGATTACCGGCGACGCTCAGCTCAGTGGTTAGACACCGACGAAGCTCCACGGAACTTCTCGAAGCCAAATTTGCACCAAAAGAAGGTCATGGTGACTGTTTGGTAGTCTGCGGCCGGTCTCATCTATCACAGCTTTTTTGGATCCAGGCGAAACCATTACGGTGAAGTACGGTCAGTAAATGGATGAAATGCATAAGAAACTCCGACAACAGCCAGCATTGGTCAATAGAAAAGGACCAATTCTTCTTCACGACAACGCTCGGCCGCACGTCGCACAACTGACCCAGCAGAAGTTGAACGAATTGGGCTACGAAACCCTGCCTCATCCGTCATATTCACCAGACCTCTCGCCTACCGACTACCATTTTTTCAAGCATCTCGACAACTTCCTGCATGAGAAATGCTTCAAAAACCAAGACGATGCCAAACACGCCTTCAACGACTTCATCGCCACCAGAACGCAGGATTTTTACGTTACTGGCATAAATAAACTTGTTTTGCATTGGCAAAAGTGTGTTGATTCTGATGGTGTTTATTTCGATTAATAAAGTTTTGTTTCAGCCGAGATATGTACATCTGAATTTAAAGGTTAAAAACAGCAAGACCTTTCTTGACAACCTAATAAAAAGAACATGTAACAAAGAACAATTGTCTAGACACTTCTTACCATACATTTATTCCAGTTATACAAAAGATACACTAAGCCGAGGAATGACCGCCGAAAATCTCAATTATATTTTTTGTGTATTTAAAGTAATTTGTCTGTTTCTTTCACATATGCACGCACACACAAACTCACACGCTTACATATTCACACACACACACACACACACACACACACACACACACACAC
>NC_068982.1:179349110-179350370 GCF_001194135.2 Octopus bimaculoides | reverse complement strand
CACACACACACACACACACACACACACACACACACACATACACACACTCCACAACAGCAACAATTCTCTTCAATGAACAAAAATGCCATCACATGCTCGTTCGATCTACCAAATATAGTTTCCAAACGTTACCGTCTAGGAAAAAGTCATAGTGCTGCTTAGTTAGAACTGACCTAGGGTTAAAATGACAAAAACAACCATTGTCACACTTCATATGTATGTCGATAAGGTGTTGAGCAGGCAGAATCCTTAACACGCGTGGCAAAATACTTAACGGCATTTCGTTCTTTGCGTTCTGGGTTTAAATTCCATGGAGTTTGTCTTCGCCTTTCCTACTCTTGAGGTCGATAAAATAGTCATCAGTTGAGTATTGGAGTGGATGTAATCAACTCTCCCCTACCTCAGAAAACTCAGACCTTTGCTTATAGTAGAATGAATACGTATGCATGGATATATATGGATATGTTTGGATGCATATATACACAAATATAAGGGATGAGATTTTTATCCATGCTGTTCCCTTAGTTGGGTATATTCCGGCGAATTATGTGTTAATTTTGTGCGCGAAGATTATTATTACATATGGGTCGAACATAGTATAGGAATATAATCAGAAAGCAGAAAACAATCAGGTCACATCTATTTTGTGTTTGACAGTTAGACGAAGATTATGTCGGGCACCATTTATCAAGGGAGACAACTTCCAGCAACATTAACATCTTGGGCAAATAATGTCTAGTAGCATGGACATGATACGGGAAATTTAGATAACAGTTGAATCATAAAATAGATTTCTTTGTACATAAAAGTTTAGCGAAAACTGAAGCTAGTAACGGAAGATCATGTATATTTATAAGTGAGTCTCTATACCGTTTTATTTCTCTCGTTACTCCTTTATGTCGCTATAACTGATATCATTTTATTCAATATATTATCTTTAGTAACACACAACATCACACGATTACACAAAGAGCATTAGATGCAGTTTCACACATACGCATACGCACATAAAACCATATGTATGCAAATACATTTCATCTATATAAATTTCATATGTGTGTCTGTGTGTTTACGTATATACTTGCATAGATAAATGCATATATGTAAGTATGTGTGTGTGTGTGTGCGTATGTATATAAGGATGGATGCGTATATATATGTACGTGTATATATAACAAGACAGAGAGAAAGAGATGTCTAAAAAAAATATTGCGGTTGTCTACTTACACCAACACAAATAGTTCAAACTCACATGCACAC
>NC_068982.1:179343158-179348307 GCF_001194135.2 Octopus bimaculoides | reverse complement strand
ACACACACACACACACACACACACACACACACACACACACACACACACACACACACACACACACACACATACATGTATGTGTGTATGCTTTTGTTCGGGTGTATGTTTGTGAGAGTATGAGTGAGTATGGAAGAGACGGGGAGATGCTGAGTGGAAGTAAAAATAATGGTGAAGAGTAGTTATCAACAATGCATACACAATCAATTTCCTTGGTTTCATATTGGGGAGAATCTATTTTGTGGAGAATTTTATGGCAATTCTTAAAGTAGCAAAGATCATTTCAGAAGAGAGGAAAAGATCGTAGAGTGGCTAAGCTAATGATTTCGAACAAAAAGCAATGTAAAACTAGCAATATTTGTCAATATGGCACTCAGAAATTACTTGTTGGACAAAACAGGCAATAAAATTTTGCAGCCTCTCATCGGTACTTCCATTTTTGTTGCGTTTCCAGAAATCTTTATGGAGAGCAATAAAGCAGATCTATATATTTTTTTAAATGTTGCAAATAAAAATATAATACTCTCGGAGAGGAAAACAGTAGCCTGAAATATTACTCTATTATTCATGTATTAATTGTTTATTATTCTCAAGTTATTCAGCTGTAATATTGATTAGGTCTTTGAAAATATCGCTTCTAAGTGCATCAAATCTAAAATCATATTTATATATGGCACCAAACGAAGCTTTGGTAAAATACAGCGCTCTGTTTGAAATAATCAACTTTCATCAGTACATTTCATTTACATACCAACTCTAATAATGGCCTTTTTTTCTCTCTCCGTGAGAAAAAAAACAATTCTCTCTCTCTTCATGCGTCTACTTCATTATCCTTTTATTTCCTTTTTCTTACATCTCTCCTTGGTGTCTTTTACCATTTTTCTTCAAAGTTCTAATGTCACCAATGCATGCCTGTGATAATACTTTTACAGTTCTTTCTACACTAAAATAGATATTGACTCAGGATGAAAGTATAAGCGTTCTCGTCAATTCTCTTTCTATCGGCATTTTTTCCGATTTCAAATCCTCTCGAGATTGACTCAAATAAGCACCAATCAAGGACTGGAGTCGATGTAATCGACTTGCCCCCTCGCCTTAGAATTGCTGGCTTTGTGCCAAAATTTGAAACAGTTATTATGTAAAGTGAATACTGATTTAGTTAGAAGGTATTTTATTTCGAGGATTGATGACAGCAAGTCTCGTCAAATCTCAAGAATTTTTCTTAGGATTCTTGATGAATACAGGATGGTGCTATTCTTCTGCTGAGTAATGCGAGTTTCAGTTCCAAATTCTTTCAGTCTTTTAAGTAGCATTAGGGTTGTTTTAAGTAGCATTATGTATGAAGTCAGTTGCACCAATTACTACAAGAATAATTGTTGCTTTGGTCTTCCACAGTCTCCTTTGATATCTCGCTAAATCCTAATATTCCCCATTTTTTCTCATTTCTTTGATATCAACTCTACTATCATTGAGAATGCAAAGTCTATGATATACTGTTTGTTTATTTTGTCCTCTATAATCATGTCTGTTATTCTTGCCTCAATAGTATGTTCAGTATTTATGACCCACAAGATCTTGTAATTCTCATTTAGTAGTATAGTCTCTGTTTCACGTTCATACCACTTTTCTATTGTTTTGAAGTCACATACACGAGTAACATTCCAATGCACTTTTTGCCTACTCAGTCATGTCTGCGCTTATACTCCTTTTGTGTAAGTATACTGTACACACTCAAAATTTGTTTGATACTCTCATCTCCTTGCCTGCAGGTTCTATATTTGCTGCCTAAATGAGTTTTATCGATCTTTGCTTTATCAGATTTGTTCTCAAGGCTTCTTTCTGAGCGGCTACCATTAACGTCATTGTCTCTCGCTTCAACCTCCAAGGTAGTAGTTTGGGTGTTGTGACAAGTGCACAGAAATAGTTATCGCCTTTGTCTTCCACAATTTCTTCAACTCTCTGGATAAGCTGTATTCTTTTCTTCCCAACTATTTGACCTAGCGTTCTTATGATCTTACATTCTTCTCTATTTCAGTAAGTTCTGAATATTTCAAGCCGCAGACAGTATCTCTTATTAAACACGTTCGATAGTTTTTCAAACCCAATATCACAGTACTAAAGCTGCCCTTTGCATTTAACAAGCCTCTGCTCCACTTCCTGTCTTGGTAAGTAGAACACGTCGCTATTACTGTTAAAGTATTGCGCGCTGTGTATTGTTAGCAACTGTCTAGTTCTTCCTGTTCCTGAAGCTCTGTACGTGTCCATTTAAAAAAAAAGAAGACTTTCTTAATACTCTCATGGCTCAAGTATTTGTAGCTTTCATATTTCCTCCAATTATTTTGTTTAGGAAACATTCCAAATGTCTGTCTTGATCTCTTTGGAGACTTTCTATTTCCATTACTCTATCGTCCTGTAACACCCCTTCGCACTAGTATTCCTCATTGTTCCTCAGCAATCTGATGACACCGTCTCGTAATTTTTTCTCTGTAAATTGATCTTTCATCCTCTCTTTATAATGAGGCAGTTATGTGTGCATAAAAATTGCACACATACTTACCTAAAACTCCATGCGAGATATTCTTATTGTTTAATTTAGAGAATCAAAGTGTTTTTCAGTTTGTATATACAGTTTGTGGACATCCTTATAGAGCATGCTTTATATTTTCCCCATCGATTTGACAAGTTCATAGGCAGGCATGGATTTCCTCAGTATACTTGGCAGGAGGATTAAGACAACGATGAAAAATAATGGCGAGACCGAGTTTCCCTGGAATATCTCCCTGCATATTTCCACGTTTCCTTATGATTCGTTTCTGCATGTTAATTCTACTCCACATCACCGCATTGCTTCTTCCAAAAACATCTTTATCTTCACATGGGCCCCGAAAGTCCTCAGGCACTATTAAGAACCAACACTGTAGAACATTGTCCTACACTTTCTTATAGTCTGTCTAGCAAACAGCTAAGATATTTTTTTATTCTTGTCTCACTAAGTATCATGCCTTTCATCCTTTCATCCCATTTGTACCCTGGAGTCAATCCAATCGACTTACTTTGCCCTCGAATTTACTGGCCTTGTGCCAAAATTTGAAAACTTTATCATTATTATTGTTGTTATTATTGTTATTATTGTTGTTGTTGTTGTTGTTATTGTTATTATTATTATCCTCACCAACAGATACATATATATGTGTATATACAGAGAGAGAGAGAGAGAGAGAGAGAGAGAAGGGATGAAGGAGAAGGAGATGTTGATAGGAGGAGAGAGCGTTCCAGTTAGTGAATACATATGTCTCTGTGCACTTGTCTCTATTTATGCCCGCAACTCTATTTCGTACAAACTCCGATAAACTAAACTAAATTAAATTGAAAATAAAAATAATTTTCTCATATACTTCACATGACCCGGTTTGGTATATGCAGGGACAACAATTTATGAGCAGATGAGATTTTATGCATTTAGAATGTTACGTATTTTTATTTAGAGAAAAAGATGTTTAAATGTTTAAACCGAATGATTTCATTTATAACTTGAAAATAACAAAATGATTTGACGTTTTTCTTTCATGAAGACGACTACATGGAATTGACATTAGATAAATAACAATAAAATGTGTATAAGAAATCAGTTGGAAAACGAAAGTTGTCGTAATGTTTCCAGATGAATCGCGTCCAACAGTCATTTTCGTTTCCCATTTGAAAGCTTTAAATCTTTTTATGACCTTGCAATACTTAAAGATATGAACACTCTGATTTCTCTCTTTGAAGTACATAACATTAATCATCCATTTATAAATAAACAGATTACGGAAAATCAAGTATAAAATTTAGACATTTGGTGTTTCGCTATATTTACTTTATCTGAGTGAAATTAATAACTCATCATATTTATAGCTAAAGTCGAGAGAGTAGAGGTTGAATCACGCCTGGTCAGCCAAACTTTCCATGTAGTTTCAATTCCTGATTGCAGCCCTCAAATCTATTCTATTATGTGGTGTTACAGCATGGATTTAGCTTGGCTAAAACAAAGCAGAGAACGAAAACTGACTAGAACAGTAAAATATAACATTTTTCCTACTTTCGAGTCTTAACTTCACACTCATCTTAAGAGACAATACATTCAATGCTTATCGTTTCGAAACATATATTTCTCTAATTCTGTCGTCAGGTCTTCATATTTCTCGTAGATGACCCTAAAGTTTTGTGAGTTCTAGATGACAAACATGAGGCACGGGTTTGATGCATACACTGCTAGACGACACTCCAATATCCAATTCGAAATTATAAACACATTAGGAAAAAAAAATTATAATGAAACAGTTCTTTTCCTTATGACTATGAAACTCAAGACTACGTTATCTAATGTGTCTTAATTCAAAAGAGAAGTGTGATTTTAAGGAGACTTGGCTACTCTTAGTCAAGTGACCGCATAAAACCACTTCCGTTGAGTTGTAGCTGTTGTATTCAGTCGCAGCACCCCCCAGTAATTCCTATGAGACAGCACCATAGAAAGACAACTTAGGAAGACACGATTGAAGGCTTTGCGAGTTATAAAAAATTAAACTGTGCATTAACTACGTTACTTTCATCAAGTTACTACCTCTTTCACCCTATTATATGTAATCCATAACGATTACTCGTGGTATTTATTAATCATTTGCAGCGATTAAATTTGACACAGACTGGACAGCATCATTGAAATTTTAAGGCAAATAAATCTACTGCTTTCTTTGAAACTGAATTAATTGTTAGGAAGATTAGATTAACACTTTCGCGTGTTTCATCGTTAGAAGTAAATATTTTAATAGTTGCAATAACTGTAGTAAATACACACACACACGCAATCACACTCACACATGCATACACACACATATACACACACACACAAACACAAACTTACACACAATACATACATGTACGCACACACACATATACACACACATATATACATACATTATTCATTAATACATATTTGTATCATCTATCATCTTACCTATATTAACATTACTAATAATATTACAACTGCTGTTGCAGCTGCTACTACTATTACTTTAACTTAAATCAATATATTAAGTAGTCAAGACGCCATTTGCTATTCAAGAGTAGTTCGTTCGAGATATAACCGCATAAGTATATTTTAATTGTTTATATA
>NC_068982.1:179342603-179343131 GCF_001194135.2 Octopus bimaculoides | reverse complement strand
ATATATATATATATATATATATAGTGAGAGACAGAGAGAGAAAGAGAGAAATAGAGAGAGATCGGTTCGTGTTGCGTGCAGTACCTCGATCTTTGAACGGTATAGATATATATTTCACTTAATATTTAATATTTGAATGGTAGATTTATTTTTAACTGTGTTATTTATAATGGTATACATCTGTTGGGAATTTCAAAACTTTTACTTATTTATGTATTGTTGTCGTTTTATTATTAATATTATTAGTAGTATTCGAGCGGTTCTCAGCAGTGGCTTATTATTATTATTATTATTATTATTATTATTATTATTATTATTATTATTATTATTATTATTATTATTGTTCAGTAGTTTTATTTTTATAACGTGCTTTCACTTCACTACCGAGCGCAGCTCTGTGCGCCTTGGGTATGTGCTGTGGTTTGTTGTGGTGCTCTTATGTTTACTGTAATGAAAGTGTTTTGCGTAGAATGTGTGCAGTACCCAGTAGTGCAATTTTCTGTATGTTATATATATTTGTAAGTCCTG
>NC_068982.1:179334970-179341986 GCF_001194135.2 Octopus bimaculoides | reverse complement strand
ATGATTTATTGTTTCTTGTCGATCTCCACATATTCTGCAGTTACTTGTTATATTTCTTTTCATTATGTGTTTTTGGTAATTTCTGGTGGGGAGGCTCTGGTCTTGTGCAGCAATTAAAAATCCTTCAGTCTCTGCTTTGAGTCCTATTATTATTATTATTATTATCATTATTATTATTATTATTATTATTATTATTATTATTATTATTATTATTATTATTATTATTATTATTATTATTATTATTATTATCATTATTATTATTAGTATTGAGTGAGAGAACAACGTATGCCATCAAAGTGACACTGAGGTACAAATATACAAAGCCCAATATACCCATCATTACTACCCGTCTGATACGACTACTCCAGGTACGAACACATGTGCGCGACGTGGTGATCTCATATCAAGATAAACAACACATAACATTGCAGGTGGGGTCCAGTTAGAAATTTTTTCAGATCGAGTAGTCCATCCTGCTCAAATAGAAAGTAATATAAAAATTTTATAGATGAATATTATATTTAATGAGATCCTTGCGATAGGTGTTTTGGTTTGTTTTTTGTTTTTTCCTTTCCGAATATGCAATGGTCAGTTCAGTAACACCGAGCTAAATTTTTTATATCACCCCTTTTGCATATAATCTATTTCTTAATTTATTAATTTCTTCTCTACACTCACTCCAGTTTCAACTCTATATACATTCGAAGAACAAATAATAATTTTGGCAGTTTTGGTCTATGCTCTTAGATATAGTGTTTTACAGTATTTTAATGACCAAAATTCAGTTTTACCAACTTTATCATACATCTTTTTTAATTCATAATAATATCGTTATGGAATTTATTCGTTTTGAATATTGTTATGGAATTTATTATTCTTCACCGGAAGAAACGTCACAATTTAATGGATTTATCCTCTATAGCTGTACTTCAAAGGAAAACAAATCTGAGACGCATTTGTTCATATCAGTTTTTAACGATAACAGGAATCCAGAATACGCTTCAGGATCTGTTTTGTAAAGTGAAAAATATAGTTGAAGTATATTATTTACATAATTTACATTTGACGAATATCTGCCCTCATCTTGTTTGTTGTTAATACAACGTTTCGGCTGGGGTTAGTAGCCCGCGCTCTTAACCACTACGCCACATGTCTGTGGGCATATGGCGTAGTGGTTAAGAGCGCGGGCTACTAACCCCAAGATTCCGAGTTCGATTCCAGGCAGTGACCTGAACAACAACAGATTCAACAACAACAACAACAACAACAACAATAATAATAATAATAATAATAATAATAACATCGAAAAAATACCTTAGGCATGAGAACCCAGATTCGAAATTTCCCCAAGACACCTGATGATGGCTGGAGGGTATATCAGCCGAAACGTTGTGTTAACAACCAGCAAGATGAGGACAAATATCCGTCAAATGTAAATAATGTAACATAATTCTTCATCTCTTAAATATAGAACTGTATAGTTGAAGTATGCTGGGAAATATTTTTCTGAAGTAAACTGACTTGAAATTTTTCCAGTTGTTCAGTAAATCCTTTCAAAAGATTTTTACAACCAATCAGCGTATTGATTTTTCCTTGAAGTTGATGTCATACCTCATTAAACTTTCGAAATATCGAAGCTAGATAATAAGTTATTTTTAAGCTTTCAAATTTCTTTACTAATATCTTAATACCCTTCGTATCCTAGAGTGATAACTATGGTGTAAAAAGTTTTATAACTCTTGCTAAGCAATTTCCACTGGAGAGCCATCAGACTTTCATATGAAAGAGCAGTCTTATATATTTGTTTATATATATTGTTTATAATGTTCAGAGAAAAATGATCCTGAATAGGTGATCGCATTTACTACGTGATTTTATTTCATTGTTGTAATATCTTTACCATGTGAATGTTTGAAAATAAGTCTCATGGTCCCATGGTTTTACTCCTAGATTGTAATTATGAACATTTTAATGCAACGCCATAATTTCAAGATATAATTTTAATGCTACAGGGCATTTTGCCTTCCAATCATTGAGGTAACGTCATCAGTTGAAATCGATATCATATTCTCTAACAGAGCTGTAGTTTTTAATGAAAATAGACCCTAAAGTAATAAAAGGTATTTACTAATATTCTCAGGTTCTAGGTATTTCCCAAATAATATAGAAAAATATTCTATTTCAGACAGTTAATCTGGAGAATGTTTTTATTGGGCTATATTCTAGTATAAGTCACCGGGTGATTCAAGCTTACCGAACTCATTCACTCAGTTTAAATTAGATGATTTTGGCCTCGAATTAAATCTTACAAAGGTCTCAATAGTATTTTCAAGGTCAAAGACGAATAAATGTAACTCTGATGACAACATATTTTTGTCAACATATGGAAGATGACTTTGTTTAATGTTATAACGTTAATGCAATGTGATGTGAATGCGAATAAGACAAATGGCAATTTTCATTGACAGCTTGAAAGCGAGGTTAGGTTAAATATCTGTCTTTTATTGGCTCATTACTTTACAATCTCGTTCCCTTGTTACAATCTTGTAATATATCCACTAGGTATATGTGGCATACTGGCTTTATAAGAAATTAACTTGATTTCATCGTAAAATGTCTTGCAGGTGCTACTTCAAATTTGAATTAAAAGAATGCTTTGAAACAAAGAATTAAAACCACCGGTATATTTCCTAAAATGCCAAAAGTGGATAATTTCGTGCTCCTGACCTGTGGTGCTTAGTGATTAAAGTCGACGTGTTAGATAAAAGTGTTGTATTAGAAATCCGAGTGCCAAACTTCCCCTAAAATTTTCTTCACCTTCACAAAAAGCAACATTATTGTAGACTTGTGTTATCGTATTGGTATAAAATTACTACATATACTGGCAACAACAATTTCATTTCAAATACAGTTAAGCACCAGAAAATACTTCAGCACTCATCCGTTGCCGACCTTTTACAAAACTGAAATATTACCTCCCTTGATATATACCTGTCACACTTGAGATAGTATTGCCTCTCGATTATTGACAATGATTAATTTATCAATACACTAAAATATCCATGTCAGGCACCGTTTTTTTCTATTGCCAATCTATTGTTACACTATCAGACTCTGTTCTTCTAAACTAGATATTGAAATCTCTCTCCACGTAGCACTCCATGACAATATCTCTCCATCATTGTCATCCGTATAAAAAGCATTGCCCAATCCACTTTTTCTATAGCAACAATGCTTTTCAGTTTCCGTTCCAGCCTACGTTTTTTTCTATCTAAGTCAGCCATATGTTAAAGATATATAACAATCGCATCAATTTGACCAATCTGGGAAAGCCAAACTATATTATGGGCACAGATCCTACTTCTTCAAATGTGCCATAAAATAATGATTTAGTAAGATTGTATTTTAATGGTGGATCTTCCAGTTCCTCATGACGAAGAAACAGACAATACTTTAAAATATTATTTAAGAATGAGATTCATTTGTGGTAGACCGAAGAAAAAGAGGAAAAATAGGAGTAGTTGATAATTGATGTATACCACGTTGGATCCAGACATGACAAAGTCGTTGAAAAGATTACTTTGCAATCAGAAGATCCAGGCTTTTGATCTCACAATATAGCATCTTGGGCCAGTGTCTTCTTCTATAATCTCATATTTACCAAATATTTTGAGTAAAATTAAGAAGACGAAAATTGGGTAGATGTCCGCCGAATTGGTTGTACATGTAACTGAAACATTCAGCTTTATCGCATATCGTGTCACTTTGATCTTGCTCGAAGTATGTGCCACGTGTCAATCGAATACTCATCTAACTACACGTTAATTTAACCGAGCAATTCAGTTCATCGAATAAGTGAAACTGACTGTTTTAATGGCGTTCGAGTTTAATAGAACAATTTTAATAATTCATTGTTTAAATGGCGTACTGATTTAATGAGGCACTGTTTTAATGGTGTACTATTTTAATAGAACATTGTCGAAATAGTGTATTAATTCAATAGTGTATTGTTTCAATAGTGTGTTCTTTTGATAATGCGTTGTTTTAATAATGTGCTGTTTTGTAAGCGTCCCGTGTAAAAGGTTTACTCTTACTGATTTATCTTTTATATTTCTTTTACTTAATCACTCCTTCGACTGCGGTCATGCTAGGGTATCAACTTCAACGGTTTAATCGAACAAATGAACTCAAGGTCTTGTCATTTAAACCTAGTATTTATTCTTTTGGTTTCATTTGCCGAACTGCTAGGTTATGAGGACATTAACAAACATCTGCTGTCCAGCGGTGGAGAGCGTACACAAACACAAACATATACACATACGACGTACTTCCACATATCTTCTTTCAGCCAAATTCATTCACAAGATTGGTCAGCTCAGGACTATAGTAGAAGACACTTTCTCAAGATGCCACGCAGCGGGACTGAACCTGAAACCATGTAGTCGCAAAGCTAGTTTCTTAAGCACACAGCTTTTGCCTTAAATTAGCTGTTTTTCTGTTTAGTCTGAGTTAACTCTAAAATTCCTAGCCTATGATGAAAAATATCTCACTCATGAACATCACTGCTTATGTGGTTTTCAGACAAACTGTATCTGGAACTACATTATCCAACGCATTTCCCCTCTTTTAAGTTCTAAAGAGTGTTTTTAGATAGGTTTAACTGTTATTTCTTGTAAGTGAAGTGACCACGTGATTTCTGCTTCGTTTTCTTGGAGGGTAAGTATATTCGTATATGCAACAGTATGTTTGTGTAAGTATGTATATGTGTGACGTGATGCAAGAGTTTATATTTCAAGTACATAATTCTTCCAAATGGGTAAGTGGCACTTACCTATTAGGTAAGTTGTAGTATATATGTTAGTATATGTGTCTGTGAGAGAGAAAATCAGTTGGGAAGCAGGTTTCAATACTTAAGCAACACTTAAAGGTAATATATTTTTCAAGAAATGTAACATTGTAGAAGAATTTATAAGAACGAAAAAAGAATACATTAGGATTGAGTATGTTTATGATAGACATAACAGCTGGTAAAATGTTGAATAGAATCAATTGTTCTGTTTAGATTAACTTTTGGGCAGGCTTTGAAACAGATATTTACATCGCTTGCCTATTGTTTATAATAGAATTTCCTCATTATTAGAAGAAATAATGTTTAGGTACTTTTAAATGATTCTGATACAACAGACCGACTAAACCATTTATGTTTACAAGATTTGATTTCTGCAGCAATATATTTTCTATGGTGTCTAATTTAATAAAGATTTACAGCAGATTAACAACACTACATATTAGTGCGTCGAAATGACAAGACAGCATTTAACTTTTCTCTGATGTGTTCTGAGTACTCAACACATTTATGTATTAAATTTCAAAAGTTAGATTTCAAAGAATATATAGGTCAATGGATAATGTCAAAGAACGTAAGGTATTCATCTAAGAAAATAATTTATCTTATGGCATTGATTGATGTGTTTTTTACTTACTTCCTACTCCAAAAGAGACGCCGATTCAGGGTAAATATTTCTTTCTAAATAAACAAGGTATAAATTTAACTGTGTACAAAAATAGCTTCGTGGTAGTGAGAGCGAGCAATAGATTTCGACTTCACTAAAGATTTCTTACATTACATAATATATATTATTACATAGAAAGGAGTTGCCATGATAATATTTTATCAAACTTTCATACCGAATGGTTAATCAGACTAAGAAAATTTGTCTTGGTTTTATTTTACATTTTATCTTCAAAGTAGTACCTCTGTGGTTACTACTGGTGGTGCATAGCATAAATGATGCAATCTAAATCAACAGTAGAGAACTTGTTCTAAATTAAATGTTTTGCCACAGTTTGTTTTTCTTTAGAACGTTGTGTGTGTGTGCGTGTAGGAAACGTTCAGGCGTGTAGCAATAAAGAGAGCATCATAATGAAAGGTATTTGCTCTGGGATTTTAACTCGGATAAAAATATTCTCTTTATAGACATTGTTTACTCAAAGATATCGAGCTTATCTCCGAGTGACGTCAGTGGTAGGCCGCTGTCATCATTTGGAGAAAGTTTCTGAGAGGGGAAAAGGTGGGCAATTGAGATTTTGCAATTGTTAGAAATTGCAAAATTTTATGAATATGTCACTTTGGATTTGAACAAAAAGTTATGAAATGATTTTAAAAGCTAATATGACCAAAATCTTAAAACTGGGCTAAGGGGTTCGGCAACAAAACAAGATTTGTAGTTTAATAACATGGTATGACGAAAGCAAATTCTACTAGTTTTCCTGTACAAGACAAATACGCATGTGACACAACAAAATTGAAACAACGGAATTTGACACAACAAAATTGAACCAACAGAATTTATTTGCTAAGAACTGCTAAACATGGAGAAACAGGGGAGCAGTTTGGACGTCAGAAAAATCAGAACATATAATCAAAAGGCTCAAAATATTGTCAACCACATGAAAATATCAATTACCCATTGCAATGTAGGAATTGATATGAAGAACATACCTTTCCAAGAATATGGGTTCTTATGTCATAGAACAAGTTGCAAGTTACCACAAGCTTGGAAAAGAAGAAACTCGTAGAATCATATCTCTGAATAGGTGGCACAAAAACCTGATTTTTAGTTTCATGCAACGGAGATTGGACAACATGAATCAGTCTGTCATTGTTAAATGAATGAAATTTATACCTAATCAAGCAAACGCCGTAATATAAGCTAAAGGGACTCCATAATTAAAAAATTGCTTCATCTGAATAATTTTACATTAAGTTATTGCAAGCTAATATTAAGTGTATTAGCCCGGTTAAAAAGTTGCCGTAAGTATTGCTATTATTGTATTTTTGTCGTCTCACAACTTGTTTGGAGATCTGTGTATTTACTGGTGAATCTCTGAAGCAAGCGACAGACTCGAAATAAAATAGTATTAAATCACTATTATTGGATTAACAGCTCTTTTTCCCAACCGTCAACACTAAATATATATATATATATATATATATATATATATATATATATATA
>NC_068982.1:179331143-179334395 GCF_001194135.2 Octopus bimaculoides | reverse complement strand
TATATATATATATATATATATATATATATATATATACACGAGTTTGTGTTCATACACACACATACACATATGTATATATAGGTATGCATTTACGAACATACATACATACATACATACATACACTCAAACGCACAGAAAAGCGCACACACACAAACGCACGCATACATATCTATTTGTATATGTATATATACTTCGGTACAGTTTCTTTTGTCAGCTACAATCGAGTGACACTGCGTGTGTATTGGAGAAAGAGAGAAAGAGGTGGTAGGAGGAGAGAGAGAGAAACATAAAAACAGACACAGAGAAAGAAGTAGGGAGAGAGAAGCAGAAGCAGAGAGAGAGAGAAAGATAGAGAGAGAGTGATAATAAGAAAAAGTAATTGCAAAATGAAATACCAATGGAAATTTGATGAATTTTCTATTTTCAGGTATAGCTATACTTACCTTTATGTCATAGTTCGTAAATTATTCAATAATTTGGCAGAAGACGTGATTGGATCATTAAATCAGTATTCAGAACTGGAAGAAACCTTAGAAATTATTCAAAACTAGAAATCACTTTGCGAAAAATTATCTTAAGCGAATGACTGATTGAAATAAGATGAAATTATAAAATATATATTTTGGAACACTGAAGATATGCATTTCAGAAAATATTCAATTACGAAACGGAGATGGATCTCATGGTCTTTCGAATTTTCTATCTCAGAATGTAAAACGTGCACGCACAAACTACACGCGCGCACATGTACACACATACACACACACACAGGAGAAATTTCCTGTTTAAAAAATATGCAATAAGCTGAGTATTAGATGTGTTATGAATAGAATCTATCACAAAAAATCTCTCATAGTTCGTTGATTTGTTCCATATATATATAACGGGAATATAAATGCGAAGAATGTTAATGCAAAAAGTGGAACGAGAGGAAAGGAAAACAAGAAATCCAACATCTTCCTCACTTTTGTCTGTAGAAATCATAATCAATCTAGCTGGTGTGGAATGATATAACAGAGAAGAGGCCAAGGTCTGTGAAATATCTGCTCAATTCGGAGAGATAGGTGTCCTCCACTTTGATAAAAATAATTTTTAAAATCTTGTCTATGAGCTTGCATTTGCTAAAGAATTAAGCAATGTGAAGTTCTTGAAACTACAAAGAATGTGCGATCGTTCAGCTACGCATAACTTGCGTCTCTTTCAGCCATTTATATATTCTCCACGATTATCTCTTTGATTGTACGTGATATGCCGTTGGTCTTCAGATCTCATACATGGCTAGCCAACTTAGTGGCTTTATTTTTATGAATGTGTCAGAAAGAAGAGTGGTGATTTGCATAACGGCTTTTAAACTTATCTTTGCATACAATGACGTCATTTTTCTTCTAGATTACGTTGCTCTGAACCACTGCTGTAACCTCACCTTACAGCCTTTATCAAACACATCCCATCAAGCGGCCAAACTTCACAGTCACAACAGTTTTATCTGAGAGTGGGTTCTTGGTGTAACTTGCGAATTATAATATCATTTATATTGGAGTTGGAGTTGTACGATATTTTATCACGCGTCTATTAAAAATCTTCCTGCATTTGTGGTTTAATGTTTTAGGAAGCACATTGATTAAAGTAAAGCTATTGGTTAGCCATGTATCGGATCTGAAGACTAATTGCATACCACATACTATCAAGTGGAGAATCGTGGGGGAAATCTATGCCATATATAAATGGCTGAAAGAGATGCAAGTTATGCGTAGCTGAACGATTGCACATACTTAATATATTATGATTTATATTTAGTACTCTAAATATAATATATTATGATTTATATTTATTACCCTAAACATATATCTTTTAATTAAATATTTATCCTCTATATTGCATATTAATATTTCGTAGAATTAGAGGCTTGTTGTATATTTAGTAAACTGTATTGCATGTTTAGCACCATGTATTACATATTAAGTATTTTATTTTGTATATTTGATATTTTGCAGTGTATAATTATTTAATTCTTTAACTAGTTTCAGCTCGAAAGCTGCGTTCATGCTGGGGCACCGCTGTTAAAAAAAAAGTGGCTAGCAAACCTCCACAGAAAATCGAACGCTGGACTTCTCAAACTCCGGCTGAGTGCTCTGTACCATTATATATCCTAGTATATTTATTATTTTATACTGTATTGTTAGTTGTCCCAAAAATAAACCATAAAATCACTTGTCGAAAGTTAATCTACTCAGGTGGAAGAGAAACTTCTTAACCCCAGCTTCTAAATCTTAAACTGCACTCTCTGTAATAGCAGCGCCGTAGTCATATTGATGAATACAAAGGATTAACAAAAGTTCGCTCGGCACTTTTGTTTTGTCTATTTCTTTACATTATATATGCCACTGTGATAACAGACTCTGTTTTCCAAATCACTGGAAATTATGCTGCTAGCAAATTAGCGGCAAGTGTCAACGCAGTATGTTAAAAATTTCTCAATCTATTCCGATTGCATAGTTTTTCTAAGTGATCCCTCGACATTATAGAAACAGCAGTCAGTATCTAGCCTACACTTCGCTACTTTTGAAGAGCAAGGATATATACAAAATATTGTAAGGGATGGGAATAGGGAGTGAAGTGGATTATTCATGAGGGCAAGCACAAGGTCTTAACAATAAATGAATGAATAAATGAATAAATAAGATATAGGTGCAGGAGTGTCTGTGTTGGTAAGAAATTTGTTTCCCAAACACTTGGTTCCAGCTCCAGCCCTTGAGCAAGTGTTTTCGACTATAGCCCCGAGTAGATCAAAACCTTGTGAGTGGATTTGGTTGGCAAAAACTGAAAGTCCGTCATGTATAAATATATAAAGTCAAATGTAAATCTCCCAGCTTAAAACCTTATTGTCCCACATGAGGAGTCTTCTATGCACTGTGCGTTGTATCTGGTGTTATTGCGTCGTTCCACTCCCACAAGGGAGCAGTGCATCTTGAAGATGGTAATATAAATTTTTTTGTTGATACATTACGTCTTCTCTTTTTATCTTTAATACATACCCAACGTCCATCCTGGAATTTGTGGAATTATTACAACAATGTCTGCTAAGTATCGTAGATGATGCCTGGTAGCAATAAGTGGTGAACATGCCCCATGGACACACAATCTGGGACTTACCCTGAAATAAGGTTTCGATAATGTGTTTAACACGTATTGTCTTAACCTTAATTCTTTAACCTTATATTTGGGCTATTATATATATATATATATATATAT
>NC_068982.1:179324968-179331039 GCF_001194135.2 Octopus bimaculoides | reverse complement strand
TATATACCTTCTGCCAATTCATTGTAAAACAGATTTTGGGTAGTCGTGTGTCAGGCATTCGAACAAGGTCGCCTCCCAACCTGACCTGCGCTCACATCGGCAGAGTATAAATGCTTGGCAGATCAGCTCGTGGGAGGACCTCCGTGTCTGGGGCATTGCCTTGTCAGGTAATTTTAAGCAATGCTCTCAGACAGTTCATCTGGAAACTATTTAGCCTGACACTTGGGAATGCAGGCACAGGACCGTCCTCCCTGGTGTAGCTGTACCAAAGGAGGTGCCGCCTCCTACGAACAGAATAGGATCGCAGGAACACGAAGAAACTTGCCTTCATTCCCAGAAGGCCACCAGTGTCCGGCCTGCAACAGAACCTTCCGAGCTCGGATCGGCCTCCTGATCACCTACAAGTGGTCGCACCGTGACCCGTCTTCTTTTCCCATGTGATGCCCTGGTCATCGACGGAAACGACAGACGGACATTATTCTTATTGAACATTATATATATATGTACATATATATATGTATGTAAGTATGTATATATTCATTTGTGTGTATGTGTCTGTGTACTTGTGTTTATCCCCTTCCGTCTCTTGAGAATCGGTTCTGGCTTGTTTATGTTACCTATAGTATAAGTACCAGATTTAAAAGTAAGTATTAGCTTTGATTCGTTTGACTAAAAACCCTTCAAGGCGGCGCCCCAGCATGGTCGTAGTCCAATGACTGAAACAAGTAAAATATCGTAGATTAGATATACTGGACGAGACATTAGAATTCAGAAGGGTATAGTAGGGTTAGGGGTCTATGTCAGTAGGAGGTTTAAACTAATTTAATGCTCGACCGAATTCCACTACTATTGGTGTCAAAGAGAGACATATCAAGCGCTTTTGATTTTTTTTTGTATTCTATTATATTTTAGTCATACAGTATGTGTCAAGGCAAGTACATAAATAAAATAAAATAATACATCTCAACCACTGACTTATTTTCGCGATAAGGATTAAAGAGTTATATTACGCAATTTAAATGCAATTTAGATCTAAAATCTTTTGTCTCTGAAACTAAACATAAAACAAGAAAAGTGGATGTTGGCCCTTTCATCATCACCATTATATAATGGCACCGAGTAATTTATTCTGGAAAGTGTGCTTCAACTGTTAAGCATACATAGAAATGAAATAGCTATATAGTTATTACCTTGAATATGCTGTTCAGATGAAACAAATTCAGTTGACGTATGCATTTCAAGTTTTATGCTTTTTGATTACTTTGACAGCGGTAAGATAGGCCACTCTTTGATCTGAGAATAATAATGTCTAGCTGGAACCACCATTCTTTTGAAAGAATGCATTAACCAATTTACGTATCATTCGACACAGGCACTTAGAAGTTCTCAGCATGCATTTGGATCAAACTTATTTCTTCTAAATGGTCTGATTTCTAGAATTTCAAGTAATCTACTGTTACAGCAATATATTTCAGTGAAAGTGCAGTTTATAGTACAATCGAATGTAACCTGTGATAGTTTCCATTGGTGCGTGTCTATGTTGTGTCGTAAAAGATGGAATACGGTAAATATTGATTTACTTGATTGGCACAACACCACACTGTTTTACAGGAAGCATATAGAGGAGTGAATAAGCCACTGCTCAAGGCTGGTATTAATTTTATAAACCCCAAGGTGATAAAAGGAAAAAAATTATCTCAAATTATAAAAGAACGATCTACATTAGTCTTCCTGTGTGTCGTTTCTGACACTCCGCTGCTTCCCAGATATTCTTTGAAGTCTGGCAAGAAGTTGAATTAAAGATTCACTTTATGTGAGAGGACAAATACCTAAAAAATAATACTAGAGGTATTTTATTTACATATAAACATAGTGATCTTTCTTTCATGTTTCCAAATGATACTCAAAAAAACATTAATACTTAAAGAACATTAATTTCGTATCACCTCTTAAAAACCATTTAATCTACGCTTCTGTTTTGTTTCTTTCGGAAATATTTGAACATAGAATATTTATGAAAATATATTTTTTAGACATTTTTGAGTCACAAAATATCTATTTTTAGTTAAGTTTACACTCAATTTAACTCATTATTACATTTCAAACTTATAAGGTTTGCTCTTGACAACTTTGCGAGATTTTCATAGCAGGAAGCCGTAGTAATATGAAATGTAAATGGGGAATTCTTTGCAATTTAGGTGCATATATATCTATATTTGTCTTCATCTCTCTCTATATATCTCTCTCTCTCTCTCTATCTCTCTGTCTCTCTCTTTCTCTCTTTCTCTCTCTCTCTCTCTCTCTCTCTCTCATTTTCTCTTTCCTTTTCTATGTATTCATGATTGCAAATGTATGTATGGTATATTGGTGTATATGTAAATATGTATGTACTCATCTATTTCTCTCACTTTCTCCATATTATGCATATTATACACACACCCACGCATATATATATATATATATATATATATATATATATATATATATATATATATATATATATATATATACCTACATATATATATATATGTATATACACGTATACGTAAATACGTACATGCATACATATGTACACATGTATACATACATGCATATATGTATCTACACATATACTCATATATCTGTGTGTGCGCGCGCGCGCGTGTGTGTGTGTGAGTGAGTGTTTATCAGAATCTGTACGAGTTGAACGTCTCTGTGAACTCACCTGACATCAATAATGATGTGTCAAGAATTATTGGCATAAACTATTTTATGCTCAGTCGGGGTGACGAACTACATAACTTTCCAACTTATTTTGCTCCAAGGATAATCACAGTCGTGTGAAAATATTAAAGCTATTCCATTGTTGCTAAATACCATTCTACTTCCTGATCGAAGTAACTCTCAGCACCCTTGTAAAATGTTCATCGATTTTTTTTTTCCTTCGTGTGTTCAATTTGTATTTTATACTTTATACTTGAGATAGCTCCTAGATAAATAACTACAGCTTAGGACTGATTTTCATATTTCACTTTTGTTGTCGTAATTCTATTATTTAACTGTCTGTAGTTGATATCCAACCCCCTTATTTTCATTCGTACATGGTACTTCAGTAGCTCTCCTTAGCTTGATATAGTCAGAAAGATATGAAATTCATCCATAGCTGACTGTGTTAACTTACTGTCGTTTTAAGATTTGTGTTTAATGTATCATTTAGTTTTAAAATACACTAGTATGTTAATTACTGATACAACTTTGTTCTTTCAAGCATTTAGAAACAAAACAGTTTCACATGCATATTTACAAATATACATACATACATACATACATACATACGTACATGAGAAGACGTACATAAAATAAAACATAGAAGTCTGCACATATACATACATGCATACAAAACACCCTGTTTTTGATGTTGAAATTTCAGTGAAGGAGCCTTAGATCTAGGTTAGAAACCGGCCCTTTCTCTATTGGCAAGAAATTTTGAAATAAAACTGAATAATGACATACATACATACATACATACATACATACATACATCCATACATCTGATGAGGAATGTTACAAGTATCTAGGGGTGGGTGAAAATATATCTTACAATGGCAACTGTAACAAAACACGTGTTACTAAAGAACAATACAGCCGAATAACGAAACTTTGGACCTAAGAACTCTCTACATTCAGTGGCTCACAATGTGTTTGCAGTGCCAGTACTCATACTAACATTTGGGCTGCTTGACTGGACGCTTGATGAGATTCAAGTTATTGATAGGAAAACCGGAATGTACCAGTGAAGACCTCAATAAAATGTGAGCACAACAAACCTGATGTAAAGATTTGGGACAGAGAAGAGAAACTGTTCACAGTTGTGGAAATTAGCTGCCCAGCGGATGTTAACATAAAGCTGAAGATCAGTGAAAAAGAGAACACCTATGATGAACTATTGCGAAATCTGCTGTTACTCTATCCAGATTACAAGTTCAGGTTTATGCCTGTAATTATTGGGGCTCTGAGATAGGTAACACATTGCCTAAATACCAATCTTGAGAAATTAGGCTTCTCCAAACGAGAAATTTATTTTGGTTTATTATCTTTCATTCTCAGCTTTTCAATTGGCATTGTACGGGCTTTCTAAAGCACATTGTGTGTATGTGTGTCTCAATGCATATGTCCGCGTGACGCATGATCGGTAGAAACGAGGTTACCTTATTGACTTTCTTATGATAGGCAAACATGACGTTATTGATCATGTGGAGCGAACGGATCATCTGAGCTCGAAAGAAGAAGCTTGCAATAAATAACACGAAGATTCCGAAACGCTCGATGTTTAACAATATACAAGATTTTATAACATCTGGGCTTTTTCCTAAGGTTTTGGAAAAACTTAACGCCCGATAGTTTACAGCCAGATTTAAAACAAGATGTTAATCTCAACTTTGCCAATATATTTAGATCACGCAATCACAGATATTGCTTCAACGACTCTAAAGCAACGTACAACTTTTAAAATAGATATTCGCTTTTCTCCAGATATTGAAGGTACTTTGAATCATTAGACCATTTTACAATTTTTTTCTACCTTCTGAAGTGCTACATTATAGAAAGAGGAAGTCAAAATCGTCATTTAACAGATGAACTCATGTAAGATCCTTGAGATTTATGGTATACCATCTAAGGTTATTAAGCATAGCTGGGATATAATGGCTGATTTTGTGAACACATTAATTGTCAACACGTAGAAAGGATTAAGAGTTTCACAAAACTGGCAATATGCAACACTGATTTCCCTGTACAAGGAAAAAGAGTAAACTATAACTAGCTTCCCTGATATTTCTTCATTTATAATAGTTGGTAAGATATTTGCTAAGTTGTTATTGAAAATTTTTTAAGAAAATATGTTCACCATTACTGTCGCAGATACTCAATGTAGAATCAAATACGATAGAAGCATCGGGGACATCATTTTTAACGCCCAAAATTTGTAAGAGAATTAAGTTCTTAACACAGAGACTCTCACTTTTATCATTATTATTATTTTTGATCTATAGATAACTTCTGATGTGGCAATTAGAAATGCACTAAGGAGATTACTGAGAGATTGGGATAATTATCTAAGTTTGCTGATATATTTGTCTAACTACATTCAACTCAAATGATACTTTGCTGGAACCTATTTCTGTGGACAATGATGTTAAGCGGAGCGATTTACTTGTATTGTTCTTTTACTTTAAGCCTTTACTACTGATACATTTCGAGACTGTGACCTAGGCATTATTGTCCGTTATCACACTAAGTAAACTTTCAAATTGTAATCGTTTCAAAGCTAAATCGAAGACCTTTATAACTCTATCTGCTTTGTTATACACTGATGATTGTCACCATGTGGCTTACTCGCAGCAAGATATTCAGAAAATAATGAACCCGTCTGTATGTACGTTTGTATGTGTGAATGTGTGTTCTACACATAAACATACACAACGTGCTCACACATATTATAAGTTCTCATTCTCCCCTGAGTTTTGACTTGGCATGAGCTATTCATGATTGAATCAAATTCTATTCGAAATGTTTATAATGTGTGAAAAACATTTTTAAGTATTTTACGGCTCTGCATTTGAAGAGATATATATGCACATGTATACACGCACACACACACACACACACACACACACACACACACACACACACACACACACACACACACACACACACACACACACACACACACACACACACACACACACACACACACAAACACACACACACACATATATATATATATATTTGTATGTATAAAAGGCTGGATGTGTGTGTGCGTATGTGTGTGTACGTAAATGTAATTTATGCTCGTCCACAAATTAGCACGCATGTCGCTCCACTTTTAGGAGGACATTTGTCATGACCCTAACTGTATTTTCGTCAACTTATTTTTCCCATAGGCACCAGCGAGTAGCAGTAAAAATAAATTTTCAACCAAAACTTTTAACAATTTTCAAGTCGGAGAGATCACAATTGTTTACAAACAGGAGTTAAGTTCCTTTCTAGCGACGAGTAAGTTTTTGTTAAGACTTTTGTTGTTTTTTTTTTGC
>NC_068982.1:179321481-179323717 GCF_001194135.2 Octopus bimaculoides | reverse complement strand
ATATATGTATGTATGTATGTATGTGTGTGTGTGTGTGTGTGTGTGTGTGAGTGTACGTATATATGCATGCATGTACGTTGTATGTGTGTGTGTGTGTGTGTTAGTGTGAGTCTCTGTGTGTATCTCTCTGTGTGTCTGTGTATTATCATATATTTTACATTCAGTTTGGACTGTGGTTCTCTCCTTTAATCAGCATTATGAATACTTGTTTGTATATTTTACTATTTGAAAAGTAGAGGCGTTGGATATAAACTCGTTGAATTATCTATGTTGTGGTGGCTGTCGAAGAAATGGATGAAAGTAACTGATAAGTATATGCTGATGTACTATGACTCTACCTGGCTGAAAACCACAATATTGAATTTGAGGTTTCATTGTTTCTTGTATAGGTGTCAGTGAAAGCAGTTAGACTTTTTTTTTTTTAGAAAAGACTATGAAGGCAAACACCTAGTTTAGTAAACCTTTCTGAACATAATTATATGAAACCACCAAACTGCTTCCTTGTGATGGCTCACTGATCTCTGTATTATCTTCTTTAAGCATTTCTAACAGCCAAATTAGAGAAAGAAAAGTTTTTATTTTTTTGTCGAGTTAGCATCTTTTAATAAGCTGTAACCATTACGATTATCCAAGATAAACAATTGCTTACGCTCAGCAATTTCTCTTTCTTGCTGACCGTTGACCATCCCTCTTGATTTTTAAGGTCTATGTATGGTGTTTAATAGTTGTGGTTAACAGTTTTCTTTCAGATTCTTTGTGATTGTAATAATGAAGTGAAATTATCACTTTTTAAGTCGGAAAAATATCTTCTTTTAATCACAAAGGTTAAACGATCTACAAACCTTCTACATACTCCTTCTACGTACTCCTTCTACGTACTCCTTCTACGTAAACCTTCTACGTACTCCTTATTACAGAAAATATTTAAAATGAGACAAAAAGTATTTAATATTAGACAAAAGATATTTAAAATTAGACAAGTCCTCGAGAAAATATTGCTTACGCACAGTTGGAAATGAAATCGAAGTATTTCAATAATTGAAAGGAAAGAAAGAGCGATGGATATTAATGATTGAAAATAGAAACTAAAGATATTTTATAAATTTAAAGATTAATGTGACCATGGTAACTAAGGTAACTAAATTATAACAAAAGACTAATTCCTACAGCAATGTTTTTGATTCTTTTGAACAGAATCAAGAATAGAACACCTGCAATTTTCGCAGGTGTTCCGTTTTTTAACACACACACACACATACACACACATAGACCCACACACGCATTCGCGCACATACAAGCACTCACAAATATAATGAAAAATGGACGTCCATGTTAATATTTGTTTTTGTGTCAATTAATAAAGAAAACACTTTCTAATGATAATTAACAAATAAATTAATTTTCTGTTATGTCTCAAGCTACTGCTATCTAGCACCTTCGGATGATCTCTACTCAACTACTACACAACTGCTACTCGAATGCTACTCAACACTCCTACCACGGCCAGAATACCTCTATTTATATGTGTTGGGAGATCCTACGTCTTCGCATGGGGGCGTCAACACAACATTTTCAAAGTTGAAATGCTCTATTGTGAATATCTCAATGTTTCTCAACGTCATTAAAAACGAATACAAATTCCTTAAAGAGATAATATATATTTTATTCTACCAAACAACTAATTACATCAAAACAGTCATAAGTTCCATTCCATTTTCAGCTCACGGTAACATGCCATGTAAGAACAATCCATTAGTTATATCTTGGGTTTATGTTAATATTCATATAAGTCGCGAAAGCGTTGCCAAAACATATTACAGAAATACGTTTAAAGCTGCAGAATATAAAGAATACGCACACGCACACATGCGAGTACTCACAAACACCGCTACATACGCAATATTCACTCATACACACAGACTGTCAAAGAAGATTATTATAGAAATAAATGGATCGATGATCAATTAAATATAGAAAAGTCAACAACAAAAATGTACGTTGACCGCAAAGAGAGGTGAGTGGAGATGAGTGTCCTCAATACAAAAAGTTAGTTCGTCAAACAGCTGACAGTAAATAAAGAAGTTTGGAGTGATGTTCGTATGCTCAATCACGTCGTTACATTGTTTAGCTAAAAGTTAGCCCTAATGAGGTTAAGGCTAACTTATGGTCACGGGGTTTCTACAGCTGACAGTAAATAAAGAAGTTTGGAGTGATGTTCGTATGCTCAATCACGTCA
>NC_068982.1:179315140-179321027 GCF_001194135.2 Octopus bimaculoides | reverse complement strand
TCACGGGGTTTCTACAGCTGACAGTAAATAAAGAAGTTTGGAGTGATGCTCGTATGCTCAATCACGTCGTTACATTGTTTAGCTAAAAGTTAGCCCTAATGAGGTTAAGGCTAACTTATGGTCACGGGGTTTCTACAGCTGACAGTAAATAAAGAAGTTTGGAGTGATGTTCGTATGCTCAATCACGTCATTACATTCTTTAGCTAAAAGTTAGCCCTAATGAGGTTAAGGCTAACTTATGGTCACGGGGTTTCTAGTTATAGCAATTGCGAGTTTTAGAAAATTTGCCTGTGACAATATTATCTAAGGTGGCCATTTTAAGAAAGTAGAGAGTAATTTAGGAGCGTATTTGGCTGTTCTTTTTCGAGCGACCACCAACGCAGAGTATTGTTCATTGGCTTCTTTGGAGTGGGGCATATACATATTCACACACACACACACACACACACTCACAATTACATACATACATATGTCCATATATGTAAATATATATACACACAGATGCATACACACATACACACATACACAATATATATATATATATATACATACATGTACGCCTACACGCACATGCACACGCATTCACATACTTATACAGTAGATGAACCTGGAGAAATAGGGTCGAAGCAGTGTAAAGAGAGTTTTTGTGTTAAATGGAAGCCTTGTTTGTTCTGGGAACAGATGAGAGATAAATGAGAGGAGCGAATGCACGATGCGTTCAAGAAGACAGCTCCTTTTACAGCCAAGCAAGAATAAATAGAATTATCATGGCGTGCATACATAGCTGAACGTAGTGCATGAGAAATATGTATTTAATAGAGAAATTCTTCATATGGCTTGCGTGTTAGCTGATGGTGGTGTGCAGATGGTATTATTTGTCAAGTATATAAGCGAATGTAAGTGAAAGGGAGGTTGTTTGCCCCAAGGACTAAATGTTGTCGTATAAAACATTGTTAGCTGATCGATTAGCTGTTGATAAGTTTCGTAGACAATGTTCAAATAATGAAATTCAATATCAATTACTACTGACTTGGCTTTGATTTTTATAATCTGACACGATATAGTATGCTGTAAACAATATGTGCTTTGAAGGAAACGAATATTTTATCTTTAAGTAAATGCTGACACCTTAAAAATCTTACATTAGTCAAACATAATTCAATTCTAAAGATAGTAGACGGCTACTTTTGTAAGATAAATGAAAACTTCTTTATCCGTCAGAAGTTACGTCAAAGATCATAAAATTACTTTCCAGTATACTTTGATGGCAGCTGTAATAGGCATTTCTCAATTTCGTAGCTTCTCTTTCTTTATCAACAGACACACACACACATACACATAAATACACACATAAAAGCACACAAACACACTCACGGACAAACAAACAAACAAATATAAAATATATTTTAATATGAACAAAATGGCCGCTATATCTGCTGTGAATGTTTCTTGATTGGAGGATCGAAATGACAATAAATGAGGAAGCTAGCTCCGACAGTTGTGTGAATCGTATTTTGTTTCAACAAATATAAAATATGAAGATATGATATCTCTTGAAACAGAATTGTCATTACTGATTTTGAAAATAAAGCAGTGAATCTCAAACTGTTACTCTTGGTTTGACAAGAGAAACCAAAATGCCAAGTTATATCGATTTTGAGTAGATAAAAGCACTTAGAGAAAGAAGGGAAGCACAAATCAGTGAAGTGCATTTCACTATCTCTGTGTTTGTAATTGTTTGTCTGCGTTAATGTATGGCAATTTGGTAGGTAATGCCACCAAGGGAAATCACTGTTAAAACATATTTGGCTTTCAGTTGAAAGAAAAACTAAGCGTAGTGTTCGTAAGAGATTTGTTGCCCGAGTGAACATCACTGAATGATAAAGTCTATTAATAATAACGACATTTCAAATGTTGGCAAAGTAAAAACATTGCTCTCCATATTGGAACCACTATTAATCAAAGTTTAGTAATCTGTATTATTAGGAAATTTCATGGCTGAATACATTAATTTCAACACGTAATGCCGTTTCATTAAAGTTTATCTCATCACTGTAGATTCCATATCACTATACAAAGCATTCGATAAAGTAATGCAGCTAATTAGGTTACAAATCTTATAAAAATTAAGAGATCATCTCTTCACAAATAAGTAGGACTTTGATACTCTGTCCTATTTATATGGATTATGCTCTTGTTTGAAGGTACAGACATGTTACATATGGTATCGTGTTTGTTTTACCTGAAGATTACGCTAAATGTACACGTATCTGTCGAATACTCAGTCACTTACACACCATATTAAAGAGCAGACAGGACAGTTGATTGACTAACTGAATATTCGTCGCCGAATCATACGAAGATCCATTTACACATAAAACTTACAAGTATTTGGTAATTCAATTATAATAATTTAAGGTATCGTCTAAAAGCTTGACTTTATTTTACATTTTTTTCTCGGTTATCTGGCACGAATTACATCAAAATACTTGAAAACCAAATGATAGCGAACTCCCATTTAACAAGAAGCACACATAAGCTGTGTTGCAATCTGCTCCGTTCAAAGTAGCAACTACTTCCTTTGATGATTTGATTAGTGTAATGATTAGTGTAATGATCCCCCCCCCCCCCACGTTTCAGGTTTGGTGCCAAATTATATCAGAAAAAAATTCATGTCATATTTCTGGCATATTTCTAACGATTATGCGAACACTATTTTAGTGAGCAACTGGGTGCAGGAAAAAATCCCCGATTTTGCAGTGTGCGCAAATCAAAGAAAAGTCTTCCAGCTAGTACATTGACATACTAGTAATAGTAGCTAAATTTTCCTCAACTCACACCCAATAACTTTTTAAAAGGAAGGACATATTTGATAAGATGATCCCACTGGCACTAGAAAAATGTAATGAGATAGTAATGGTTTGAACAACTTTGAAAAGAAGTTTCCTTGTTTAGAGTTGATGCTGCCTAAACAATACTAACAACAACTGCAGTTAGTAATTAATAATACGACACAAAACGTGTTACGAGAAAACTGAATATGCAGACCTGGTAATTTTAACACGCATATGTATACTAATGAAAGGTATGTTAAAACGCCAGAGGTGAACCAAGAATTTCTTAAACTATAAAAAATTTCATCATACAATTTCAAGTCTACTCCTAGACCAGTTGATAGACATTCCAACTGCGGACACAGAAAAACTTTTGATGATACATGAATGAATCTGGTTGCAAGAAATGCTAAATTATTTAGAGAAGTGACGATAGTTAGAAAGATTTTAGTACCAAAGGGACGTGTTAAACAGAATATTTACGTGTTTTGAAAAGTGCAAGCTTGGCATCTAGCGAACATATAATTCCAATGAAAAGGAAATTGTGCTAAATAAAAGAGAGATAAAAACTGAGACAGACGCGTAACGTGTCCAAGCTTACTTTATGAATGAATTCTCATTGCAGTACTCTCATTGACAGAAATTCAATGCAACGTTTGTTGTTTTATTATTATAGCTAAAGCATGGGACTTACTCTTTAAATTATGAAAACAAAATTACTTAACAGCTTGATGTAATTCACAAGACAACCTGTCCTCAGTTCTCGACGATTGCCACTATCTGAAAATATTTTACTACTTTACATAAACTAAACTTCTATCGGTATGTGCAGCGGCAGTTTTGGCATTTATTAGCATTTATTAGAATGACTGAGGGATAACTGATTAAATAATTTTAGTTGATTATATTAAATATGTTAGTATTGATTTAACCATTAGCATTAATCACCTTAATGTTTTATAAAGTTTCACTTTGTGTGAAGTATTACGACCATAGGAATGTAAAGGTCATGTATACTGAAGCTATTATACAGGATCAGAACTTGAACATAGACATATGTAGTATTTTATATCTAATGGAGAAACTAGAATTGTCGCATATATATATGTAATACAGTTTAATTAGTCTAAATTTAGATCTGCTATTTCAGTCATCTTTATAGTGATTTCAAGCACACGTAACTGAGTGCCACAACATGCAATTTCCAGGTCCAAAGGCTTAGGATTGGCAATAAATTCAGATCACCTATAGGGAAAAGCATTGCTGACACATCTTAAAAAAGATGTATGAACGAATAATTATTTCATGTAATAACGCATAAAGCTGTTAGATTATTCACTTTCAAACATTTAATTTAAACTTTAAATTAAAGTTTATTACATTAGGTGTACTACTTTGACGAATGTATGAATAATTTTCTGTGAATGAAAACCACAACATGATTATTTTTTATTCACTTTTTAATTTTTGTGTAAAAGTTTCTTTGCATTTGTTCAGATTAACTTTTATTGGTACATAAGTTGAAAGAGGTCTTACTAAAACTTTGATATTGATTTTCTTCGTTGCAGATATTCCTTTAGATGTGTATTGCAGGTTGACAGCGTTCGCATATTTTTGTATAATCTAATTTTCCAGGCGCTAATTTATTTATGAAGGGGTTATGTGCCGTTTCATATACTCCTATTGTATAGCGTGTCTTTTGTTTCAATATTGATAAATATTCCAGCATTTCTTATAATTTCTGTTTGAAGAATTGTGTATTTCATATTGTGCTAGAGTACCAGTTACCGTTTATTTTCTTGTGAATGCTCACATGAAGAACTAAAGACAATGAAGCAGCATAATTATTCATGCAACTGAATACAGCATAAGGGAATAACACAGACATACAACGGTTGAGGCACATAATTCTCTCATTAAACTGAAATAATACATTATTGTGGATTGTAAATGATGACATGATCTAAAGGTATATATAACTTGAAATATAAGGATAGTCTTTCAAAGACTAATAAAACTGAAACAATTTATTGATCTTTGATGACCAGTAATATTTATCGATGGGTGACTGGAAAATTGTATTCATTTTATCACATTTATAAAAGAACCTGAACTAGAAATTACGAGATAATGAATAGTCAAATGAGCGATCTTATGCCTACGTCTTTCCTTACCGTGGTAAGGACGATAGTTTTGTATATCTATTTCCAGCTAAAAAGATTTAGCCGTTTACAGTCAGGTGTCTTTGTCTACACACAAGAATATATGAAAACAACAATAACGGTATTCTCCTTTTTTGCCTTTCCACCATACTTGGTTAACTCAGTTATAACTTTTCATCTTATAGTCATTTATTTTGGTTTCAATGTAGCTCAAAATTACTAGACACACAGAAACACCCAAACATGTACCCCCACATACACACAGACAAGAGTTTGTCTTTAAGGAAGATCGTTCTAAGAATATACATTATTTAGGATGGCTCTGGTAGCATTAGCTTGTCACTCCGCCATATGACTTAACACGTGAGGACTTCTCATTGAACCATGTTCACTTTACGTATCCGTTTTTGCCTTTTATTTTGTCGCAGACATTGCATATATACATACTTACTTTCATGCAAACAGCTATTCACATGCACACAAAAAGATGTACGATTATATATGGAAAGAAGGTTTAATTATCTTTATGAAAACAAGGTTTCAATAATTCTGCTTTTACGACTACATCATGTCAAATTCATTTAACGTTTCCAGTAGTAAAACAATACTAACTCCTCCTACTCCTTGTATCTACTCGTAACTGTTGCTTTCTCGTATAATGTTTGTAGTTATAATCACTTGATTCTTCATTGGAGTACGCATTTTTTTTATCATTGTTTTATAGTTATAAAAGTGTCACCCACTAAAATGCCTCCCGCATTGGAGAGTCCTTCATTATCACCTTTTCTAAACAATGATGGCCCCATAGGAAATACCCCTATGGAGAAAACCTTCACCTCTGCTACTCCACACAACATACCCTTAGCTAATCCTCTCAAAATCTATTCCGTA
>NC_068982.1:179311532-179315065 GCF_001194135.2 Octopus bimaculoides | reverse complement strand
ACACACACACACACACACACACACACACACACACACACACACATACGAGGTTCTTCAAGGACGGCCGCTCTCTCTGACTATGTCTCTTGTATTATGCACAAAAACTGCGCCCAGGAACTACTGAATATACTAACCAATTTCTCTCATTCCTCACACAATACGAGAAAATACTCGGGCATTTTGAGGCACGATTTATTGTTTCTCATTCCAGAAAAGGCAATCTCTCTAATCTAACGAACTATCGTCCATTTCTCACTTATTTCTAACCACTCTAGTAAGATAACCATTAACAGTAGCGATCCACAGCAGCCTGAATATTTCTCATTCTTTCTCTCTATCTCTATCACTCTCTCTTCAGTGACGGCTTCTGCGAAGGCTGATCCATTGGAGTTCTCCCTTATGTCAAACACCAGTCAGGTCTCGTTTTACAGAAGTCTGGTAGAAGCCTAGCTAGGACCGTATTCCAGAGGTTCATTCTTCTCTGCAGGGTCAGAAATTTAGTTTTGACTCCCAGCACCAACTGAAACTTTACAACACTCAACTGTGGTTCACAACACTCAAGTGAGGCTTTCAACACTCAAATAAAGCTCATTCAAGTAAAGATCGCATATCTGGATATCCTATTTTGCTCTAGAAAATGGCCACTCAGTTGACTGACATTAAAACCATACGCATACACTCACACACATACACACACGTACGCGCGCACACACACACACATAACTCCCACACGTACGGAGGAGATGGTTGGGTGATAGGCGTGCTGTCTCTTGTCTGACTTTTCTGTCTAATGGCCTCTGTTCCTCAGAGATTGCTGATCTTGTGCCGCAGTCAGTCAGACATCTTCGGCTTTACCTCTCGTTGCATCTAACATTCCAATCCCTTGGTTGCATCCACATTCCAATCCGAACCCGTATTATCACTATGAACATTCCTTCATCTCCAGAACATCGGTTCTGTGCAATTTTCTTGCCCCTCATGTTTTTATGCAGGTGTTGACTTTTGACAGTCTAAAAGGAACATTAACAGTTTCAAGCTCACTGGTTATGGATATCTAAAATGTCATAGGTGCTGCCCCTGCCGCCAGACTCAGCTACAAAATTAAAAAAGAACAGTCCTCTTGGTGGGCTGCTATTTAATTTGTGTCTACCAAATTCAATTACAAGACCCAGCTTGATACAACACTCGACTTGATGACAAGACCCGACTTGATACAAAGCTATAGAAAAGGTACATGTCCAAGATATCACGCAATGAGTTCAAATTCGAGGCCTTGTCGTTGCTAAACGAAGTACTCAGCTATTCATTTGTTTGAATGATGGGAGACTGACGAAAACAAAATTAGAATGACAGTCATTGTAGTTAATACACTAGGTTATTATCAATGTCCATTGGCTTATTGAATATACGAGTAGTTAAACCAGTAGTTCCCAAAATGGTTAGTACTGCTCCCCTGAGGGTGGGGAGATCCAGGGGCGTTGAAGAAAAGTGGGGCGATAATGGGGTAGCTAAAACTGGTCAATTGATGTAAAAAAAATAATGGGTTAATTAGGGTACGTTGCTTTAATTTTGCTGCAGATAGCGTTCTACGTTTGTGGTGGTAAGCGGTGGGGGTGGGGTAAAGGAATGTGACCTGGGTATCAAATGGGTGACAACCTGGGAACGTTTTTGAACTACTGAATAAAACAAACAAAATGTACCTACATTAGGCTGTCAGATTGTGTTTGTATAACGTATAAACGATGTATTTTCAAATGTCTTTCCCTCTGGGAACTAGCTGTATAGGGCATCAATGAATTAAAGTACAGTAGAATCCGTGAAGTAGTAATGTATTATGTTTAAAAAGCGGATATTTTAGTGATGAAATGATTCTAGTGACATAAGTTGCTCCATAATACTGATAGGTTGTTGTTAGCTAACAGAAATATGAGACAGTGTTTTGCTGGTAAGATAGCGGTTTAGTAGGAGGAGAGCAATACCCAAGCAACGTACAAAAACAAAAAATGGGAGCAAAAATAAGAAAGAAGTAAAAATAAGTAAACAAAACAAATAAATTAAATCAAAATGAAACGGAATTAGAATATGAAGTTTAATGGAATTAAGCATAAAACGAAGAATAGAAACGGTACGAAGAAAGATGAGAGCGATCTCGCCATAGATTATACTGGAAGTTCTGAATAGAAGATATATGTAAGATATATAAAGATAAAATTAGCAGAGAGGAGGAATATTTAATAAGGTCTAGAATATAATTAACACACGGAAATACTTATACTTTACATACACGCACACGCATTCACATACACACACACACACACACAAATACACACACACGCAAATACACACACATGTATGTATGTATGTATAGATTGTTTGAAGCGGTATACAGGCTTATATATTAAGAGAAAAGAAAAACAGGTAGTCAGAATTTTGGATGATTATTTATTTAGCGCTTTCATCTCGTTTCAGAGATTTACGAATCTCTGAAATGAAAGTGCTAAATAAATAATGAACCAAAGTTCTGACTATTTCCCATTCCTTAATACACACACACACACACACACACACACACACACACACACACACAATCATATATATATACATATATGTATAAATATATAAAACGGCATTTTAAGTATAAATAAATATGAGGATCAGTAGAAGGCTATAAAAAGATAGAGGAATGTATGTTTTGGAGTTTAAGAAGCGCATTGGTAAATTGAAATCTATTAATAAGTAAATAATGAATCGTTTAATGGTTTATTGAAAGAGGGAATTTGATGAAATGCAAAAGTATTAATGTTGAAAATAATGATGGATTAAAATAAGTCATAATTTATGAAGGCGGTGGTTTCGAAGTCGAATGAGCAAAACATGTTACTCTCACTAATAGAAACCCAGTGGACCATTTGAAACCTACAAATAACGACACTGTTCTTCACAAATGCATGAAATAAAAGAAATGCCATGACTTTCCTTTTGATCATATCAGTTCAGATGTTAAAACCATTCTATTCGCATAAATTTTAACCCTTCAAACTCCAAGGTATCAAAAATTTGTAAATATACGCACAGAAATAAAACCCTGACGAACAAAAAAAAAACAATGTTCTAATACAATTGACATCCCATAATCCAATTTACCCTGCACCAAAACTAAATGCGTCCTTTAGTATTTTCATTGTTGATAAACACATTCTTTTGAATACTGTTTTAAAGCATGTTCACTGTCACGGTCAAGAGCTCATTGTCACAGTATCGTTTTACAAATTGTCAACATATCACATACACACTTCTCACACATATAATAAATGGCATGACGCGATAAACGTATGACATGCTACTACATCACCATAACGATGGTTAGAATATACATAAACATATTATACATACACATATATATATAAACCACACACACGCGACTATCACGCGAGCACACTCATACACACATACGCACGCACACACTACACACACACACACATACACACACATACACACACACACACACACACACACACACACACACACACACA